>NW_024071022.1:0-8931 GCF_014754425.2 Oryx dammah
CCCTAATTTTTAAGATTTCTTTCCTTCTACTAACTCTGGGGTTCTCCATTTCTTCCTTTTCTAGTTGCTTTAGGTGTAGAGTTAGGTTATTTATTTGACTTTTTTCTTGTTTCTTGAGGTATGCCTGTATTGTTATGAACTTTCCTCTTAGCACTGCTTTTATGGTGTCCCACAGGTTTTGGGTTGTTGTGTTTTCATTTTCATTCATTTCTATGTGTATTTTGATTTCTTATGCTTTGTCTATTAAAATGTCATATAGACTCAGGGATAGACAAAAAAATATATAAACACATTAAAAAAAAACAAAACCATGGACCCATAACTTACAGATGTAAAAGCTGGTTTGGAAAAGATGGAGGAACCAGAGATCAAATAGCCAACATTCAATGAATCATAGAAAAAGCAAAGGAATTTCAAGAAAAAACATCAACTTCCACTTCATTGCCTACTCTAAAGACTCTGACTGTGTGAATCACAGGAAACTGTGGAAAATTCTTCAAGAAATGGGAATACCAGACCACCTTTCCTGTCTCCTGAAAATTCTTTATGCAGATCAAGAGCAACAGTTTGAACTGGAAGTGGAAAAACAGACTGGTTCCAAATTGGAGAAAAGAGTGCACCAAGGCTGTATATTGTCACCCTGCTTATTTAACTTACAGAGTACATCATGTGGAATGTCAGCCTGGATGAATCACAAGCTAGAATCAAGTTTGCAGGGATAAATGTCAACAACCTCAGATATACAGATGATATCATTCTAATGGTAGAAAATGAAGAGGACCTAAAGAACCTCTTCATGATGGTAAAAGAGGAGAGTGAAAAGCTGGCTTAAAACTCAACAGCAAAAAACTAAGATCATAGCATCTGCTTCCATCACTTTATGGCAAATAGAAAGGAATAAAGTAGAAACGGTAGCAGATTTTATTATCTTGGGCTCACAAATCACTGCAGACAGTGGCTGCAGCCATAAAACTAAAAGAAAAGCTTTTTTTTCTTCCTTAGAAGAAAAGCTATGACAAAGTTAGATAGCAAATTGAAAAGAAGAGACATTACTTTGCCAACAAAGGTCAAAGCTATGGTTTTTCCAGTAGTCATGTATGGATGTCAGAGTTGTACCATAAAGAAAGCTGAGCGCCAAAGAACTGATGCTTTTGAACTGTGGTGTTGGAGAAGACTCTTGAGAGTCCCTTGGACTGCAAGGAGATCAAACCAGTCCATCCTAAATGAAATAAGTCCTGAATATTCATTGGAAGGACTGATGCTGAAGCTGAAACTCCAATACTCTGACCACCTGATGAGAAGAACTGACTCATTGGAAAAGACTTTGATGCTGGGAAAGATTGAAGGCAAAAGGAGAAGAGGGTGGCAGAGGATGAAGCTTAGATAGCTTCAACAATTCAATGAGTGTGACTTTGAGCAAACTCCAGGAGGCTCTAGAGGATAGAAGAACATGACTTGCAGTTCATGAGATCTGAACTATCTGGAGATACCTTAGTGACTGAACAACAATAAATCTCTTTTTCTTGTCTGATCACTTTTGCTAGGACTTCCAATACTATGTTAAATAACAGTGTCAATTGTGAACATCCTTGTCTTGCTTCTTAGAGAAAATACTTTAGTCTCTTCATGGTTCAAATATGATGTCGGCTGTAGTAACCATGCGTGCTAAGTTGTTTCAGTTGTGTCTAACTCTTTGGGACCCCCTATGGAGCGTAGACTGCCAGGTTCTTCTGTCCATGGGATTCTCAAGGCAAAAATACTGGAGTGGGTTGCCATGTCCTCCTCCAGGGGATCATCCCAACCCAGGGATCAATCCTGTGTCTCTTGTGTCTCCTTCACTGGCAGGTGGGTTCTTTACCACTAGCACCATCTGAAAAGCCCAGGATTGTTGTATATAACATTTTTTATGTTGAGGTATTTCCCTCTGTACCAACATTGTTAAGTTTTTGTCAAAAATGGATGTTGAATTTTAACAACCTATTTCCTGTGTATATGGAGATGATCATACACTATTTAGTCTCTTTTTATAAATATGGTATATCACACGGACTAATCTGTGAATTTTAAATCATCCTTACATCCCTGAGATAAATTACACTTGACCATGATGTATGGTTTTTTAATGTGTTGTTGACTTTGCTTTGTTAACATTTTTTGAGACTTTTTTATAATTGAGAGATGAATTTTTTTAGTCATTTTTAGTTTTTAGTCATTTTTAGTCATGAAGTTTTTAGTCATTACTTCTTGAAGCAGATTTTCAGCCCCTTCTTGCTCTTCTTCTGAAGTGCCTGTATAATTGAAATGTTAGTATGCTTGATGTTCCAGAGGCCTCTGAAACTTTTCTCATTTTTTGACTTTTTTTTTTCTTTTTCTATTCTGATTGTGTGATTTTCACTACCCTGTCTTCTAGATTGTAATTTTCTCTTTTTAAAGTAGTCTTTGTCTAGTTTTGGTATGAGGGTGTTCCTGGCCTCATAAAATCAATTAGAAAACATTTGTTCCTTTTCCTTTTGGGGGGACAGTTTCAGGAATGTAGGTGTAATACTTCTTTAAATGTTTTTGGTTGACTTCAGCTCTGAATCTTTCTGAACCTGGGCTTCTATATATTGAGAGTTTTTGATTAGCAATTCAGTTTCATTGCTGGTAATTGGTATGTTTATATTTTCTATTTCTTTTTGGTTCAACCTTAGAAGACTGCATTTCTAGAAATATATCCATTTCTCCTAGGTTATTCAATTTATTAATACACAATTATTCATAGTTTTCTATTATAGTCCATTGTATTTCTGTGGTGTTAGTTGTAATGTCTCTTCTTTCATTTATGATTAAATTTATTTGTGCCCTCTTCCTTTTTTTCTTGATGAGTCTGGCTAAAGATTTACCAATTTTGTTTCTTTCAGAGAACCAACTCAGTTTTTATTGCTTTTAATCTCCATTTTATTTCCGTTTTGAGCTTTATTATATCCTTTCTTCTACTAGCTTTGGGTTTTGATTATTCTTCTAGTTCTTGTAGTTGTAAAGTTAGATAGCTTGAAATTTTTCTCATTTCTTAAGGTAGGCCTGTATTGCTATAAACTCTCCTCTTGGAATTGCTTTTGGGATTCTCTGATGGCTCAAATGGTAAAGAGTCTGCTTGAAGTGCAGAAGATTCCCTGGAAAAGGAAATGGCTACCTACTCCAGTATTCTTGCCTGGAAAATTCCATGGATGGAGGAGTCTGGCAGGCTATAGTCCATGTGTCCCAAAGAGTCAGACACAGTTGAGCTACTTCATAGCTATATTTGCTTTTGCAGTGTCCCGACCTAAATCAAATCCCATATGATTATACAGTGGAAGTGAAAAATAGATTTAAGGGCCTAGATCTGATAGATAAGTGCCTGATGAACTATGGAATGAGGTTCGTGACATTGCACAGGAGACAGGGATCAAGACCATCGCCATGGAAAAGAAAGGCAAAAAAGCAAAATGGCTGTCTGGGGAGGCCTTACAAATGGCTGTGAAAAGAAGAGAGGCAAAAAGCAAAGGAGAAAAGGAAAGATATAAGCATCTGAATGCAGAGTTCCAAAGAATAGCAAGAAGAGAAAAGAAAGCTTTCTTCAGTGATCAATGCAAAGAAATAGAGGAAAACAACAGAATGGGAAAGACTAGAGACCTCTTCAAGAAAATTAGAGATACCAAGGGAACATTTCAGGCAAAGATGGGCTCAACAAAGGACAGAAATGGTATGGACCTAACAGAAGTAGAAGATACTAAGAAGAGGTGGCAAGAATACACAGAAGAACTGTACAAAAGACATCTTCACAACCCAGATAATCACTATGGTGTCATCACTCATCTAGAGCCAGACATCTTGGAATGTGAAGTTAAGTGGGCCTTAGAAAACATCACTACAAACAAAGCTAGTGGAGGTGATGGAATTCCAGTTGAGCTGTTTCAAATCCTGAAAGTTGATGCTGTGAAAGTGCTGCACTCAATAAGTCAGCAAATTTGGAAAACTCAGCAGGGGCCACAGGACTGGAAAATGTCAGTTTTAATTCCAATTTCAAAGAAAGGCAATGCCAAAGAATGCTCAAACTACCTCACAATTGCACTCATCTCACAAGCTAGTAAAGAAATGCTCAAAATTCTCCAAGCCAGACTTCAGCAATACGTGAACCGTGAACCTCCTGATGTTCAAGCTGGTTTTAGAAAAGGCGGACGAACCAGAGATCAAATTGCCAACATCCGCTGGATCATGGAAAAGCAAGAGAGTTCCAGAAAAACATCTATTTCTGCTTTATTGACTATGCCAAAGCCTTTGACTGTGTGGATCACAATAAACTGTGGAAAATTCTGAAAGAGATGGGAATACAGACCACCTAACTTGCTTCTTGAGAAATCTGTATGCAGGTCAAGAAGCAACAGTTAGAACTGGACATGGAGCAACAGACTGGTTCCAAATAGGAAAAGGAGTACATCAAGGCTGTCTATTGTCACCCTGCTTATTTAACTTCTATGCAGAGTACATCATGAGAAATGCTGGACTGCAAGAAACACAAGCTGGAATCAAGATTGCCAGGAGAAATATCAATAACCTCAGAGATGCAGACGACACCACCCTTATGGCAGAAAGTGAAGAGGAACTAAAAAGCCTCTTGATGAAAGTGAAAGAGGAGAGCGAAAAAGTTGGCTTAAAGCTCAACATTCAGAAAACGAAGATCATGGCATCCGGTCCCATCACTTCATGGGAAATAGATGGGGAAACAGTGGAAACAGCGTCAGACTTTTTTGGGGGGGCTCCAAAATCACTGCAGATGGTGACTGCAGCCATGAAATTAAAAGACACTTACTCCTTGGAAGAAAAGTTATGACCAACCTAGATAGCATATTCAAAAGCAGAGACATTACTTTGCCGACTAAGGTTCGTCTAGTCAAGGCTATGGTTTTTCCTGTGGTCATGTATGGATGTGAGAGTTGGACTGTGAAGAAGGCTGAGCACTGAAGAATTGATGCTTTTGAACTGTGGTGTTGAAGACTCCTGAGAGTCCCTTGGACTGCAAAGAGATCCAACCAGTCCATTCTGAAGGAGATCAGTCCTGGGATTTCTTTGGAGGGAATGATGCTAAAGCTGAAACTCCAGTACTTTGGCCAAGCCATGTGAAGAGTTGACTCATTGGAAAAGACTCTGACGCTGGGAGTGATTGGGGGCAGGAGGAGAAGGGGACGACAGAGGATGAGATGGCTGAATGGCATCACGGACTCGATGGACGTGAGTGTGAGTGAACTCTGGGAGATAGTGATGAACAGGGATGCCTGGTGTACTGTGATTTATGGGGTCGCAAAGAGTCGGACACGACTGAGCAACTGAACTGAACTGAACTGAACTGACAAACTTTGGAATGTTGATTTCTATTTTCAACTGTCTTGAGGTAATTTTTTGCTTCTTCTTTAATTATTTCAATAACCTATTGTTTGTTTAGCTACAGATTGTTTATTTATTTTTTTATTTTTATTTTTTGAATTTTATTTTTACTTTATTTTACTTTACAATACTGTATTGGTTTTGCCATACATTGACATGAATCCACCATGGGTGTATACAAGCTCCCAATCCTGAATCCCCCTCCCACCTCCCACCCCATATCATCTCTCTGGATCATCCCCATGCACCAGCCCCAAGCATCCTGCATCCTGTATCAAACATAGACTGGCACTTCGTTTCTTACATAATAGTATACATGTTTCAATGCCATTCTCCCAAATCTTCCCACCCTCTCCTTCTCCCTCAGAGTCCAAAAGTCCGTTCTATACATTTGTGTCTCTTTTGCTGTCTTGCATAAAGGGTCATCATTACCATCTTTCTAAATTCCGTTATATTTGTCAGTATACTGTATTGGTGTTTTTCTTTCTGGCTTACTTCACTCTGTATAATCGGCTCCAGTTTCATCCATCTCATTAGAACTGATTCAAATGTATTCTTTTTAATGGCTGAGTAATACTCCATTGTGTATATGTACCACAGCTTTCTTATCCATTCATCTGCTGATGGACATCTAGGTTGTTTCCAGGTCCTGGCTATTATAAACAGTGCTGTGATGAACATTGGGGTACATGTGTCTCTTTCAATTCTGGTTTCCTTGGTGTGTATGCCCAGCAGTGGGATTGCTGGGTCATAAGGCAGTTCTATTTGCAATTTTTTAAGGAATCTCCATGCTGTTTTCCATAGTGGCTGTACTAGTTTGCATTCCCACCAACAGTGTAAGAGGGTTCCCTTTTCTCCACATCCTCTCCAGCATTTATTGCTTGTAGACTTTTGGATCGCAGCCATTCTGACTGGTGTGAAATGGTACCTCATTGTGGTCTTGATTTGTATTTCTCTGATAATGAGTGATGTTGAGCATCTTTTCATGTGTTTGTTAGCCATCCATATGTATTCTTTGGAGAAATGCCTATTTAGTTCTTTCGCCCATTTTTTGATTGGGTCATTTATTTTTCTGGAGTTGAGCTGCATAAGTTGCTTGTATATTTTTGAGATTAGTTGTTTGTCAGTTGCTTCATTTGCTATTGTTTGCTCCCATTCAGAAGGCTGTCTTTACACCTTACTTATAGTTTCCTTTGTTGTGCAGAAGCTTGTAATTTTAATTAGATCCCATTTGTTTATTTTTGCTTTTATTTCCAGTATTCTGGGAGGTGGATCATAGAGGATCCTGCTGTGATTTATGTCGGAGAGTGTTTTGCCTATGTTCTCCTCTAGGAGTTTTATTGTTTCTGGTCTTACATTTAGATCTTTAATCCATTTTGAGTTTATCTTTGTGTGCGGTGTTAGAAAGTGATCTAGTTTCATTGTTTTACAAGTGGTTGACCAGTTTTCCCAGCACCACTTGTTAAAGAGATTGTCTTTTCTCCATTGTATATTCTTGCCTCCTTTGTTGAAGATAAGGTGTCCATACGTGTGTGGATTTATCTCTGGGCTTTCTATTTTGTTCCATTGATCTATCTTTCTGTCTTTGTGCCAGTACCATACTGTCTTGATGACTGTGGCTTTGTAGTAGAGCCTGAAGTCAGGCAGGTTGATTCTTCCAGTTCCATTCTTCTTTCTCAAGATTGCTTTGGCTATTCGAGGTTTTTTGTATTTCCATACAAATCTTGAAATTATTTGTTCTAGTTCTGTGAAAAATACTGCTGGGAGCTTGATAGGGATTGCATTGAATCTGTAGATTGCTTTGGGTAGTATACTCATTTTGACTATATTGATTCTTCCAATCCATGAACATGGTATATTTCTCCATCTATTAATGTCCTCTATGATTTCTTTCACCAGTTTTTTAAATTTTCTATATATATGTCTTTAGTTTCTTAGGTAGATATATTCCTAAGTATTTTATTCTTTTCATTGCAATGGTGAATGGAATTGTTTCCTTAATTTCTTTTTCTACTTTCTCATTATTAGTGTATAGGAATGCAAGGGATTTCTGAATGTTGATTTTATATCCTGCAACTTTACTATATTCATTGATTAGCTCTAGTAATTTTCTGGTGGAGTCTTTAGGGTTTTCTATGTAGAGGATCATGTCATCTGCAAACAGTGAGAGTTTTACTTCTTCTTTTCCGATTTGGATTCCTTTTATTTCTTTTTCTGTTCTGACTGCTGTGGCCAAAACTTCCAGAACTATGTTGAATAGTAGTGGTGAAAGTGGGCACCCTTGTCTTGTTCCTGACTTTAGGGGAAATGCTTTCAAATTTTCACCATTGAGGATAATGTTTGCTGTGGGTTTGTCATATATAGCTTTTATTATATTGAGGTATGTTCCTTGTATTCCTGTTTTTTGGAGAGTTTTTATCATAAATGGATGTTGGATTTTGTCAAAGGCCTTCTCTGCATCTATTGAGATAATCATATGGCTTTTATTTTTCAATTTGTTAATGTGGTGTATTACATTGATTGATTTGTGGATGTTGAAGAATCCTTGCATCCCTGGGATAAAGCCCATTTGGTCATGGTGTATGATCTTTTTAATGTGTTGTTGGATTCTGATTGCTAGAATTTTGTTGAGGATTTTTGCATCTATGTTCATCAGTGATATTGGCCTGTAGTTTTCTTTTTTTTTTGTGGCATCTTTGTCAGGTTTTGGTATTAGGGTGATGGTGGCCTCATAGAATGAGTTTGGAAGTTTACCTTCCTCTGCAATTTTCTGGAAGAGTTTGAGTAGGATAGGTGTTAGCTCTTCTCGAAATTTTTGGTAGAATTCAGTTGTGAAGCTGTATGTTCCTGGGCTTTTGTTTGCTGGAAGATTTCTGATTACAGTTTCAATTTCCGTGCTTGTGATGGGTCTATTAAGATTTTCTATTTCTTCCTGGTTCAGTTTTGGAAAGTTGTACTTTTCTAAGAATTTGTCCATTTCTTCCATGTTGTCCATTTTATTGGCATATAGTTGCTGATAGTAGTCTCTTATGATCCTTTATATTTCTGTGTTGTCTGTTGTGATCTCTCCGTTTTCATTTCTAATTTTATTGATTTGATTTTTCTCCCTTTGTTTCTTGATGAGTCTGGCTAATGGTTTGTCAATTTTATTTATCCTTTCAAAGAACCAGGTTTTGGCTTTGTTGATTTTTGCTATGGTCTCTTTTGTTTCTTTTGCATTTATTTCTGCCCTAATTTTTAAGATTTCTTTCCTTCTACTAACTCTGGGGTTCTCCATTTCTTCCTTTTCTAGTTGCTTTAGGTGTAGAGTTAGGTTATTTATTTGACTTTTTTCTTGTTTCTTGAGGTATGCCTGTATTGTTATGAACTTTCCTCTTAGCACTGCTTTTATGGTGTCCCACAGGTTTTGGGTTGTTGTGTTTTCATTTTCATTCATTTCTATGTGTATTTTGATTTCTTATGCTTTGTCTATTAAAATGTCATATAGACTCAGGGATAGACAAAAAAATATATAAACACATTAAAAAAAAA
>NW_024071023.1:0-8929 GCF_014754425.2 Oryx dammah
TTGATTCATGGACGTGACATTCCAGGTTCCTATGCAATATTGCTCTTTACAGAATCAGACCTGCTTCTATCACCAGTCACATCCACAGCTGGGTATTATTTTTGCTTTGGATCCATCCCTTAATTCTTTCTAGAGTTATTTCTTCACTGATCTCCAGTAGCATATTGGGCACCTAATGACCTGGGGAGTTCCTCTTTCAGTATCCTATCATTTTGCCTTTTCATACTGTTCATGGGGTTCTCAAGGCAAGAATACTGAAGCGGTTTGCCATTCCCTTCTCCAGTGGACCACATTCTGTCAGACCTCTCCACCATGACCCACCCATCTTGGGTTGCCAAACAAAAGTTTTGCTAGGTTAAATAGAAGACATTGCTTCATTAATTTCAAAGTGAGAATTTTTTTAAAAAGAAAAATCACTTCAAATTTAAATGAACTTCCAGAGGGAACTATATTTTATATATATATATATATATATATACACACACACACACACACACCCACACAAGTATAAACAAATCACATTACTGTACACCTGAAACTTACACAATATTTTAAACTAACTACACTTCAATTCAACAAGAAAACAAGAACCACCACCAACCTCAAAAACAACCACCAAAAAAAAAGAATAAGAAACACATTTTTTTTAGTTCTTCATAAAAGTCAGCTATATGTCATTCAAAAGAGTTTGAGCATTGTTGTTTTACAATCTCACTTTCTCTTCTTAAGTTGAATATGAAGTAATTTCTTGCATATTTATAATATAGAGTTCCTGGTCTGACTGACCCCCACTATTTCTGTTGTTTTTGTATAATATTTGTCACATCTTCACCCTCATTCCATCTTTTATTCATCTTGTCCTTCTAAAAGGAATTCTTCCCCTCATCCTCCCCCATCTTCATATTCATCTTGTTTCTCCCCAGTGCTTTGTGATTCCCTTCTTTCATAACGGCACAGTTAGTATGCCAATATTTATAAATCTGAATCATGCACATGTATGGCTCTCATTATCACACCATTTCATATTGTGACTTTGAGGGCTTATATTTCTGTGTTGGGATCCTTTTTGTCACCATAAGGATCAGGGGACTGGTTTGTGAACAAATACAGGGAAAGAAGAGTTACAAACAGAACAACTTACCTTGGTACGACCAAGGCCTGCTACAGACTTGAGAAGTTTTGAAACAGGCTCAGGCAATGGGAAGGCAGGATGACAGATGCCCTCCAACCAGGGTGATGGTTTGGGAAGTGTTTCAACCACATCTTCAACGTTACTATCAGAATTATTGTCCTCAGGTAAAGTTGTACTCTCTGGTCTCAAAATTTTACTTCTACTACAGTGAAAACAGGAAAGAGTACATGAGAACATGTGTCATTTCAAATCAAAGAATAACACTAGGAGGACAGTCCTCAAAAAACTTACTGTTTCTCTTGGATTGCTGAGAAGCCTTCATTAGCTTCATTAACTTTGATTTCAGGACATGCTGGAGAAGAAAATAAGAGCTTGAAGAATATAACAAGTATCAACCTGAATAAAAGAATTATAACATTCCCCATTCCTCTATGATCTAACACAAAGGGCTCAGGCTCTGGAGTCATTCAGATGTGGATTCAAATCCCAGTTCTGTCACTGACTGACCTGCTCATGGGGAAAGGATTGTGACAGATGACATCAGAAGCCCCAGATGTTCCTCTCTTTATCCCTAATTGACTGCTATACAAATACTAGGACACCCACTAGATTACTTTTTCTTCCAAAATGTTCTAGAGTAATAATTTATCCCCAGTAGTTTAGAGCATTATTGAAAAACTAAGACATTTAAATTGCTATATTTTTAAATTTGCTTCCATGATTAATATATACATAGATTATCACTTGTGAAGGGAAATATGAAAGTTTAGGTTTTAACAGAACCTTATTTAGATGGGCTAGAACTGCAAACAGGATAAGCTACTTCTATTCTCTTTGTCAAACAGCTAGAGACCAATGAAACAGGGAAAAAAATCCAGCTGCTTCCATGAAACAGGGAAATAACAAGGTTAAACCCATAGGGCAGTGATCATGAATGAAAGCCACACTCTAAATAGAAAGCCATAAGCAAACATGTTCACAAAAGAGACAGAGAGATATGGACTGTAAGAACAGACACTGAAGAAATGTGTTCTGCAAGGAAAAATTAGGTTAACAATAAATGTTTTTTTTAAAAAAATTTAAAAAGGTAGAGGAGGAAGAACAAACGAAAAAGTGAGACACTTCTAGTCAAGAACAAACTTTATGAAAAAAAAAAGAAAGTGGAGAAACAGAAGATGGTGGAGGAATAAGACGGGGAGGCCACTTTCTCCCTCACAAATTCATCAAAGAACATTTCAACGCTGAGTAAATTCCACAAAACAACTTCTGAATGCCAGCAGAGGACATCAGACACCCAGCAAAGCAGATCATTGTCTTCAAAAACAGGTAGAAAAAAATATAAAAGACAAAAAAGGAGACAAAGGAGGTAGGAAGGGAGCTCCATCCCGGGAAGTGAATCTTAAGAAGAGAGGTTTCCAAACACCAGGAAACACTCTCACTGCCGAGTCTGTGGCGAGCCTTGAAAGCACAGAGGCAACGTAACAGGAAGGAAAAATAAATAATTAAAACCAACAGATTATGAGCCCAACAGTAACTCCCCCAGCAGAGAAGCAGCGCAGACGCCTGCATCCACCACTAGCAAGTGGGGGCTGGTCAGGGAGCTGCGGGAGGCGCGGGCTGCAGTGCTTTAAAAGATTTGGGCCGAAATGCCCCACGCGTAACCAGAGCGAACTAACTTGGGCTAGCAAATCAGACTGTGGGATAGCTACCATGCAAAAAACTCGAACATAAGACACCACCAGGACTGTGCACAGAACAAACGATGGAACAGAAATAGCTGGCTGCAGACCATCCCCCTCCGGTGACAGGCAGCCAGAGCCATAAGGGCTGGAAGGGGACAATCGCAGCCCAAGAGAGACATTACCTACCAAAATGCAAGCAGACTTGTTTGCTAACTAAGACTTCTGGGGGTTCTCGACAGTTATCAGCCACCAGAGAAGGGATGCCAGTGATACACTCAGAAAACTCAGCAGCAGAGATGGGAAAGGTGATAAGTCACAGTGACTGTGCTCGCCAAACACCTGAGCTACTCAGACCTGGGAAGGGCACAAAATGCAGGCCCAAACGAATCTGCACCTCTGAGGGCTACCTGAGTGCCAACCCTGAGCGGCTTAGACCGGGGAGGTGCATGCAGCCTAGGGCCGGCCTCAGACGGTTCCCGGTGGAGCAATGTAGAGCCTGAGCGGTGTGCGCTGTGAGCAGGGGCAGGCCCAGCGGGGCTGAGACACTGCAGGCACATGCCAGTGTTACTCGTTTGCAGCATCCCTCCCTCCCCACAGTGCAACGGAACAAGTGTGCCTAAAAAAAAAAAAAAAAAAGTGCCCACCACCACCCTGCCCCATGACAGGGCGGAAATCAGACACTGAAGAGACCAGCAAACAGAAGAAGTTAAACAGAGGGAACTGCCTTTGAAGTGACCCCACACTGCCCACAACACCAGAGAAAGGGCCAGAGATATCTTTACTGTTTTTACAATCATTCTTTTTTTATTTTTTTGGTTGATATTGTTGTGTGATTGTGTTTTTTCTTTTCTTTTTCCTCTCCTTTTTTTTAACCTTTTAAAATTTTTAAGTCCTCTATTTCTCCTCCAATTTTTATTTTTGTAACCTACTATTACTTAAAAAAAAAAAAGACCCTATTTTTAAAGCAAATGCCATGTATACTATTTTTGTGGTTGTTGTTGTTTTTTAAATAATTCTTGTGACTTTTTTTTCTTTCTTCTCCTTCTTCTTTTCTTTAATATTGTATTTTTGAAAATCCAACCTCTACTCTAGATTTTTAATCTTTGCTTTTTGGTATTTGTTGTCAATTTTGTACATTTAAAAACCCAATCTTCAGTACCCAAGTTTACCTGAGAACGAGATTACTGGCTTGACCACTCTCTCCTCCTTTGGACTCTCCTTTTTCTCCACCAGGTGGCGTCTGTCTCTTCCCTCCCCCTTCTCTTCTCTACCCATCTCTGTGAATCTCTGTGTGTTCCCAACGGTGGAGAACAGTAGGGAACTGGTTACTGGCTGGATCTGTCTCTCTCCTTTTCATTTCCCTCTTTTATCCTCCTGGCCACCTCTGTCTACTTCCTCTCCTCTTCCCTGTTATAACTCCGTCAACACCTCTGAGCGGTCCAGACTGTGGAGCTCACATAAGGAAGTGATTACTGGCTAGCTTGCTCTCTCCTCTTTTGATCCCACCTCATCTCATTCCAGTCACCTCTAACTACCCCCTCCCTCTTCTCTTCTCCATGTAACTCAATGAACCTCTCTGGGTGTCCCTCAATGTGGAGAAACTTTTCTTCTTTAACCTAGATGTTTTATCATTGGTGTTGTATAGATGGAGAAGTCTTGAGGCTACTGTAAAAATAAAACTGAAAACCAGAAGCAGGAGGCTTAAGTCCAAATCCTGAGAACATCAGAGAACTCCTGAATCCAGGGAACATTAATCAATAGGAGCACATCAAACACCTCCATACCTACACTGAAACCAAGTACCACCCAAGGGCCAACAAGTTCCAGAGCAAGACATACCACGCAAGTTCTCCAGCAACACAGGAACACACCCATGAGCTTCAATATACAGGCAGCTCAAAGTTACTCCAAAACCATTTACATCTCATAACCCATTACTGGTCACTTCATTGCACTCCAGAGAGAAGAAATCCAGCTCCACCCACCAGAACGCTGACACAAGCCTCCCTAACCAAGAAACCTCGACAAGCCACTGATACAACCCCGCCCACAGTGAGGAAACTCCATAATAAAGAGAACTCCACAAATTCCCAGAATATAGAAAGGCCACACCAAACACAGCAATATAACCAAGATGAAGAGACAGAGGAATACTCAGCAGGTAAAGGAACAGGAGAAATGCTCACCAAACCAAACAAAGGAGGAAGAGATAGGGAATCTACCTGAGAAAGAATTCCGAATAATGATAGTGAAAATGATCCAAAATCTTGAAATCAAAATGGAATCACGGATAAATAGCCTGGAGACAAGGATTGAGAAGATACAAGAAAGGTTTAACAAGGATCTAGAAGAAATAAAAAAGAGTAAATATATAATGAATAATGCAATAAATGAGATCAGAAACACTCTGAAGGCAACAAATAGTAGAATAATGGAGGCAGAAGATAGGATTAGTGAGATAGAAGATAGAATGGTAGAAATAAACGAATCAGAGAGGAAAAAAGAAAAACGAATTAAAAGAAATGAGGACAATCGCAGAGACATACAGGAAAATATGAAATGCTCCAACATTCGAACTATAGGAGTACCAGAAGAAGAAGACAGAAAGGAAAGACTGTGAGAAAATACTTGAGATAATAGTTGAAAACTTCCATAAAATGGGGAACGAAATAATCATCCAAGTCCAAGAAACCCAGAGAGTTCCAAGTAGGATAAACCCAAGGCAAAACACCCCAAGACACATATTAATCAAATTAACAAAGATCAAACACAAAGAACAAATATTAAAAGCAGCAAGGGGAAAAAAAAAAAAACCACAACAACACACAAGGGGATTCCCATAAGGATAACTGCAGATCTTTCAATAGAAACTCTTCAGGCCAGGAGGGAATGGCAAGACATACTTAAAGTGATGAAAGAAAATAACCTACAGCCTAGACTACTGTACCCAGCAAGGATCTCATTCAAATATGAAGGAGAAATCAAAAGCTTTACAGACAAGCAAAAGCTGAGAGAATTCAGCACCACCAAACCAGCTCTCCAACAAATGCTAAAGGATATTCTCTAGACAGGAAACACAAAAAGGGCATATAAACCCAAACCCAAAACAGTAAAGTATGGCAATGGGATCATACTTATCAATAATTACCTTAAACGTAAATGGGTTGAAAGCCCCAACCAAAAGGCAAAGACTGGCTGAATGGATACAAAAACAAGATCCCTATATATGCTGCCTACAAGAGACCCACCTCAAAACAAGGGACACATACAGACTGAAAGTGAAGGGCTGGAAAAAGATATTCCACACAAATAGAGACCAAAAGAAAGCAGGAGTAGCAATACTCATATCTGATAAAATAGACTTTAAAACAAAGGCTGTGAAAAGAGACAAAGAAGGCCACTACATAATAATCAAAGGATCAATCCAAGAAGAAGATTTAACAATTATAAATATATATGCACCCAACATAGGAGCACTGCAATATGTAAGACAAATGCTAACAAGTATGAAAGGGGAAATTAACAGTAACACAATAATAGTGGGATACTTTAATACCCCACTCACACCTGTGGACAGATCAACTAAACAGAAAATTAACAAAGAAATGCAAACTTTAAATGATACAATAGACCACTTAGACATAATTGGTATTTATAGGACATTTGGGGTGTCCTATCACCCCAAAACAATGAATTTCACCTTTTTCTCAAGTGTGCACAGAACCTTCTCCAGGATAGATCACATCCTGGGCCATAAATCTAACCTTGATAAATTCAAAAAAAATAGAAATCATTCCAAGCATCTTTTCTAACCATAATGCATTAAGATTAGATCTCAATTACAGGAGGAAAACTATTAAAAATTCCAACATATGGAGGCTGAACAGCATGCTTCTGAATAACCAACAAATCACAGAAGAAATAAAAAAAAGAAATCAAAATATGCATAGAAACAAATGAAAATGAAAACACAACAACCCCAAACATGTGGGACACTATAAAAGCAGTGCTAAGAGGAAAGTTCATAGCAATACAGGCATACCTCAAGAAACAAGAAAAAAGTCAAATAAATAACCTAACTCTACACCTAAAGCAACTAGAAAAGGAAGAAATGGAGAACCCCAGAGTTAGTAGAAGGAAAGAAATCTTAAAAGTTAGGGCAGAAATAAATGCAAAAGAAACAAAAGAGACCATAGCAAAAATCAGAAAGCCAAAAGCTGATTCTTTGAAAGGATAAATAAAATTGACAAACTATTAGCCAGGCTCATGAAGAAACAAAGAGAGAAAAATCAAATCAATAAAATTAGAAATGAAAATGGAGAGATCACAACAGACAACACAGCATACAAAGGATCATAAGAGACTACTATCAGCAATTATATGCCAATAAAATGGACAACGTGGAAGAAATGGACAAATTCTTAGAAAAGTACAACTTTCCAAAACTGAGCCAGGAAGAAATAGAAATTCTTAACAGACCCATCACAAGCACGGAAATTGAAACTGTAATCAGAAATCTTCCAGCAAACAAAAGCCCAGGTCCACACAGCTTCACAGTTGAATTCTATCAAAAATTTTGAGAAGAGCTAACACTTATCCTACTCAAATCTTCCAGAAAATTGCAGAGGAAGGTAAACTTCCAAACTCATTCTATGAGGCCACCATCACCCTAATACCAAAACCTGACAAAGATGCCACAAAAAAAGAAAACTACAGGCCAATATCACTGATGAACATAGATGCAAAAATCCTTAACAAAATTTTAGCAAACAGAACCAACAACACATTAAAAAGATCATACACCATGATCAAGTGGGCTTTATCCCAGGTATGCAAGGATTCTTCAATATCTGCAAAGCAATCAATATAATTCACCACATTAACAAATTGAAAAATAAAAGCCATATGATTATCTCAATAGATGCAGAGAAGCCTTTGACAAAACTCAACATCCATTTATGATAAAAACTCTACAGAAAGCAGAAATAGAAGGAACATACCTCAATATCACTTCAGTTCAGTTCAGTCGCTTAGTCATGTCCGACTCTTTGTGACCCCATAAATCGCAGCACGCCAGGCCTCCCTGTCCATCACCATCTCCTGGAGTTCACTCAGACTCACGTGCATCGAGTCAGTGATGCCATCCAGCCATCTCATTCTCGGTCGTCCCCTTCTCCTCCTGCCCCCAATTCCTCCTAGCATCAGAGTCTTTTCCAATGAGTCAACTCTTCCCATGAGGTGGCCAAAGTACTGGAGTTTCAGCTTTAGCATCATTCCTTCCAAAGAAATCCCAGGGTTCATCTCCTTCAGAATGACCTGGTTGGATCTCCTTGCAGTCCAAGGGACTCTCAAGAGTCTTCTCCAACACCACAGTTCAAAAGCATCAATTCTTCAGAGCTCAGCCTTCTTCACAGTCCAACTCTCACATCCATACATGACCACTGGAAAACCCATAGCCTTGACTAGACGGACCTTAGTCAGCAAAGTAATGTCTCTGCTTTTGAATATACTATCTAGGTTGGTCATAACTTTTCTTCCAAGGAGTAAGCATCTTTTAATTTCATGGCTGAAATCACCATCTGCAGTGATTTTGGAGCCCCCCAAAATAAAGTCTGACACTGTTTCCCCATCTATTTCCCATGAAGTGATGGGACCAGATGCCATGATCTTGGTTTTCTGAATGTCGAGCTTTAAGCCAATTTTTTTGCTGTCCTCTTTCACTTTCATCAAGAGGCTTTTTAGCTCGTCTTCACTTTCTGCCATAAGGGTGGTGTCATCTGCATATCTGAGGTTATTGGTATTTCTCCCGGCAATGTTGCCTCCACCTTGTGCTTCTTCCAGCCCAGCGTTTCTCATGATGTACTCTGCATATAAGTTAAATAAGCAGGGTGAAACAATATACAGCCTTGACGTACTCCTTTTCCTATTTGAAACCAGTCTGTTGTTCCATGTCCAGATCTAACTGTTGCTTCCTGACCTGCATACAGATTTCTCAAGAGGCAGGTTAGGTGGTCTGGTATTCCCATCTCTCTCAGAATTTTCCAGTTGATTGTGATCCACACAGTCAAAGGCTTTGGCATAGTCAATAAAGCAGAAATAGATGTTTTTCTGGAAC
>NW_024071025.1:0-158 GCF_014754425.2 Oryx dammah
AAAAGAATATAGAAAAGAATGTCTATATGTATATAACTGAGTCACTTTGTTATAAAGCAGAGATTGGCACAACATTGTAAATCAACTGCACTTCAACAAAAAATTAAATATAAAATTTAAGTAAATAACAGAGGAAAAGCTCCATGGTAGGTGCTGAA
>NW_024071025.1:168-2223 GCF_014754425.2 Oryx dammah
GCCCTTGCTTGCAAGGAGCTCACAACTTTATTAGGAAAAACAGGAGAGTGAGCAGAGAGTAAGTAGGCCAATGGGAGACGTTTTGGGACAGAGTTAAGCAATGGAAGGAATGATATCAGATGAGCCCATGTGGACTGAGAAACACAGCATTTCATCCCGAGGTGGTATGTATCACAGAGCGGTGAGGAATGCAGGCTGGAGATGGAGGCCTTGGAGTCAGGCCCTACCTCTTCCAATTCTAACTGGCTGTGTAATCTTGTGCAGTGTATCCTTTTAACTTCCCTGCACTTCTGTTTCTTTCCTCATTAGTAAAAGTGAGAAGAAGAATTACATCAACTTACAGGGGTTGTGAGCGTGACTTGAGCTCATATAGTGAGTCCTGAGAATAGAGCCAGAACTTAGGAAAAATTGTTAAATGTTACTTTTAACTAGTAAACACTCACTTTGAGCAAGGACAAGCTCTATTAAAGTTAACCCCAGCTCTTTTCTAGGCAAGCTGGTAAGAGTTGCAGTGATGTTTATCTTTCCCTGACTTGTCACTCTGTGTCCCAAACCACTTTCCCTTAGTTCCAGTTGAGCAGGAAAAGCTGTTTCATCTTTGGCAGTTCTTCCAAATTCAGTAGACTGTGACTGGTCATTTAGAAAGTTAATGAACAATTGATGGCTCATATACAAATGTACAAAACCTCACCATTTTTTTCTCAGAAGCTTTGATATAAACAAGTGGACACCATAATGTTCCCCCTTAGAATGTACATGGAGTCTCTTATTCACCATGTTTTAGAGGGAGACTGATATGAGCCCTTGGAGGTGGGTAGAAGCAAGCTTCCAGTACCTTACAAAATCTTGTGAATAGGAGCACAGGGCTGAACTGGGAAGAGCACTTTTACTTCTACTGGACTGAAGTAGAAATTTTGCTTTTTCAGCTCAACAAGACTCCACTAACTTAGTTTGAAACAATTGGATATTTGGAGAGGGTCTAAGAGGGTACCATCTCTGCTCCCCTAATCTATTCCTGTAACTCTGTCAGTTCTGATGTTGTAAAAAAAAAAAAAAGTCCCACTATTTAAAAAGTACTCCTCAGTTTTCTAAATTGTCTCAAAATTTACACATGGACTAAGTGATAGATGGTATTTATGAATTGTTCATTATTTTCTTAACTGGAATAATAGCACTGTGGTCATATAAGGAAAACATTTTCCTTCCTTCTGTCCTTCCTTTTGAGAAGCATAAAAGGACATAACAACTGAGATTTGCTTTACAGAAAACTTGAACCCCCTCACAAAAAGTGTGGGGGGTACCTGATAAAACAAGAATGGCAAGGCATTGGTTGTAGGATCTGGGTAAGTCCAGAGTGGTTACTTGTAGTGTCTGCTTTTATGTAATTTGGAAATTTTCCCAACAACAAAACACGTTTTGGGAACTTCCCTGGCAGTCCAGTGGTTAAGACTTTGCGCTTCTATTGCAGAGGTTTCAGGTTTGATCATTGATTGGGAAACTAAGATCCCGCAGGCCATGCAGAGAGTCCAAATAGAAAAAAACACGATTTTCTATTTTTAGGCACTGTTTCTCAGTCTTGCCTTGGCACCCCCACCTGGGCAACAGGCTGGCATTATCCCTTCCTCAATCCTGTAAAGTGGTTTCTCTACCAGTCTGCGAGTGTGAATTGCAGGTGCAGTTGAAATAGAGACCCTCTCAGTCCTTGGAGCAGTCGTAGGACCTAAGGCACAGGGTGGGGCTCTTGGAGCAGTCAGAGTTTCTGCCCTGGTAGCCAGGGACCATATGTAGCCTCAACCTTCTACCCTGGGTTGCTTTTCTGATAATCACTGTCTTTGAGCCAAGGGGTGAAAAAACACTGACTCAAGACTATTCCTGTTAAAAGTAAATATTCCTTGGGAGGAGTTGACTCAGCAAGCTATTATCAACTCTTAACACCTCAAGTGCTTCAGCTATCAACTCTCCTGATCCTGACAGCTCAGTGACACCTCCCCTGGATAATGGGTGAGTTTTGAACTATGGCCAAGATTGGGTGGAATAAGACCCTGGGGAAACCAG
>NW_024071025.1:2233-8925 GCF_014754425.2 Oryx dammah
TATAAATCCAGAAGTGGGATTGCTGGATCATTCAGTTCAGTCACTCAGTTGTGACCCCATGAACTGCAGCACGCCAGGCTCCCCTGTCCATCACCAATTCCTGAAGCTTGCTCAAACTCATGTCCATTGAGTCGGTGATGCCATCCAACCATCTCATCCTCTGTCGTCCCCTTCTCCTCCTGCCTTCGATCTTTCCCAGCATCAGGGTCTTTTCCAATGAGTCAGTTCTTCGCATCAGCTGGCCAAAATACTGGAGTTTCAGCTTCAGCATCAGTCCTTGCAATGAATTTTCAGGGCTCATTTCCTTTAGGATTGACTGGTTTGATCGCATAGGGTAGTTCTATTTTTAATTTTTTTGAGGAACCTGCATATTGTTTTCCATAGTGACGGAACCAATTTATATCTGTACCAACGGTGCACAAAGGTTACATTTTCTCTACATCCTTTCCAACACTGTTTTCTCATGTCTTTTTGATAATAACCATCCTGTGTGAGATGATACCGCATTGTGGTTTTGATTTGCATTTCCGTGATGTTTAGTACATACTTTTCATGTACCTGAGAGGCCATTTGTATATACTCTTGGGAAAAATGTCTATTCAGGACCTGGGCCCCTTGTGAACTTAGATTATTTTGGTTTTATGCTATTGAAAAGTATGAGGTATTTACATACTTTGGATATTAACCCATTATCAGATATATGGTTTGCAAATGTTCTCTCCATTCCATAGGTTGCCTTTTCCATTTGTTGA
Organism: Oryx dammah; assembly: GCF_014754425.2. Taxonomy (NCBI): domain Eukaryota; kingdom Metazoa; phylum Chordata; class Mammalia; order Artiodactyla; family Bovidae; genus Oryx; species Oryx dammah. The sequence goes on from NW_024071025.1 coordinate 2,986, forward strand.
TTGTTTCCTCTGCTGTAGAGAAGCTGTGTAGTTTGATGTTTTTTTTTTATTTTTTTATTCGATGTTTCTGTTTGCTTTTCTTGCTTATGCTTTTAGTTTTATATCCAAAAAGTTATTACCAAGACCCATGTCAAGGAGATTTTTCCCTGTTTTCTTCTAGGAGTTTTATGGTTTTGAAGAGGAAAAGTTAAAATTTTACATAACCGCCTTCTCCTTCTGCTTCTGTAACTTGGCTTGCCCCTTGCAAAGTCTAGATCATGTAGGTCACGTAGTCTCAGAAAGTGGGGACTTGAGATACTAGGAACTAGAGTTGATCCTACTCACCCTTGTCCTGCTCTTTGCAATTGCTCAGCCCCTGCAAACCTGCTTAATCATGCCTGTCCAGGCCAGGCATCCCCCTCCCCATCCTGACTGCTGTTTCTGAGAGCGAAACCCCTTAGTTTAAACCAGCCTATTAACAGCTAGTGTTGCCCACAATAGTCTGTCTATACAAACTCTGTAATCCCTTTGTTTGGGGTGTTAACTCCTCTGGGCCCGCTTGCGTAACAAACCTGAGTTCTCCAACTCTCTGAGTGAGGTGCTTGGTTTCTCAAGTACTAGTTTCTGCAACAGTTTCAAGTCTTATATTTAAGTCTTTAATCCATTTCAAGTTAATTTTTGTAAGTGGTGTAAGATATGGGTACAGTTTCATTCTTTGGCATATCAATGTCCAGTTTTCCCAACATTTATTGAAGAACTACTCAGATTTTTTTTTTTCTGATAACCTGTGTTCAATGTGGAAAGTTAAGAAAGTATTCTGAAGAAGGGGAAGAAAACACCTTATAATCCCATTACTCAAAGGCAAATACTATTGATTTAGTTGAGATGGTACCATGTATACAATTTAGTATACAGTATATGGAATATGGCATACTTCTTTTTTAAAAGTTAACATAACATACATCATTTCTTTATTTCAACAACTTCTCAAATACAATTTTAATGAGTCAGAATGTTGTCTTATGGATATAACATACTTTTCTAAAATTTTTCCACCATCATTTAACATTCTGTCTCTCTCAAAACTCTTATCATAAAAAATAATTTCCGGAGCAACTTCTTTCATAAATCTTGGCCTGGCAGTTCTGATTCTGTCTTCAGGCTTGATTCCCAGAAGTGGAGTTATTGTTTCAAAAGGAATGAACATTTTAAAAGCTCCAGAGAGCTTGTGCCAGAATCATGTCCAGATAATAAGATACCAATTTATATTTCCATCAGTGCTCTTCATGGGATTTTTAAAAAATGGTTAACGTGACAGAAGCCAGCTATTTCATTTCTTTTTTCTTTGATTTGGATTGACTCAGTTTCCTTCTTTCTGAATTATCTATTTTTGTACTAACATTTTTCTCAGGGATTTATATGAACTCTTTAACCTATAGAGTTTAACATTAACCTATTTCATTTGTGAAAACATGTTCCTGTTTCATTGTTTACCTTTTCAGCTGATTATGATGCTTTTAGCTATTCAACCATTTACGTTTTATACAGTTAAGTCCAGGAAACATTTTCCTTATGAAAATATCTTTGAGTTTTTCACTGCTTTAAGCATGTAAAGTCTTCCTTCATTCCAATTTTTAATAAACATTAATTTTGGATAGTGTGTCTTGAATTTTCTGTTTAGTAATATTTTCCACTGATGCTCCACTGATGCTGTCTTTTGCCCGCTTTTTTAAAAAATTAATTTATTTTTTATTGAAGGATAATTGCTTTTCAGAATTTTGCTGTTTTCTGTCAAATCTCAACATGAATCAGCCATAGGTATGCATATAACCCCTCCGTTTTGAACCTCCCTCCCATCACCCTCCCCATCCCACCTCTCTCTGGGTTGATACAGACCCCTGTTTGAGTTTCCTGAGCCATAAAGCAAATCCCCATCGGCTATCTATTTTACATATGGTAATGTAAGTTTCCATGTTACTCTTTCCATACATCGCACCCTCTCCTCCCCTCTCCCCATGTCCATAAGTCTATTCTCTATGTCTGTTTCTCCATTGTTGCCCTGTAAGTAAATTCTTCAGTACCATTTTTCTAGATTCTGTATATATGTGTTAGAATATGGTATGGTATTTATCTTTTTCTTTCTGACTCACTTCACTCTGTATAATAGGTGCTAGGTTCATCCACCACATTAGAACTGACTCAAATTCATTCCTTTTTATGGCTGAGTAATATTTCATTGTATATATGTACCACAACTTCTTATCCATTCATCTGTTGATGGACAACCAGGTTGCTTCCCATGTTCTAGCTATTGTAAACAGTGCTGCAGTGATCATTGGGGTACATGTGTCTTTTTCAGTTTTGGTTTCCTCAGGGTATATGCCTAGCAGTGGGATTGCTGGGTTATATGGTGGTTTTATTCTTAGTTTTTTAGGGAATCTCCATACCATCTTCCATAGTGGCTGTATCAATTTACATTCCCACCAACACTGCAAGAGTGTTCCCTTTTCTCCACACCCTTTCCAGCATTTATTGTTGGTAGACTTTTTGATGAGGGCCATTCTGACCTGTGTGAGGTGATAACTCATTGTAGTTTTGATTTGCGTTTCTCTAATAATGAGTGATGTTGAGCAACTTTTCATGTGTTTGTTAGCCATCTGTATGTCTTCTTTGGAGAAATGTCTGTTTAGGTCTTTTTCCCACTTTTTGATTGGGTTGTTTCTTTTTCTGTCATTGAGTTGTATGAGCTGCTTGTGTGTTTTGGAAATTAATCCTTTGTCAGTTGTTTCACTTGCTATTATTTTCTCCGATTCTGAGGGCTGTCTTTTCAACTTGCTTACAGTTTCCTTTGCTATGCAAAAGCTTTTAAGTTTAATCAGGCCCCACTTGTTTACTTTCTTTTGCCCACTTTTGATTGATGTCTTTATCAACCATCTTAATTTTAACCATGTGTAATTACATTTCAGGTTGTCTTTTATAAGCAGCACATAATCATATTTTGCTTTTAACTTAGTCTGAGCAAGACTTTATTACAGAGTATTAAACATTTACTATTAGCATAAGAATCGATGCATTTGCTCCTATTTCTGGAATCTTTTTCGTACTCTCTTTTTGGCTCATTTGCTATATTTTCTACATTTTCTTGTCACTTGCACTGTTTTCTTTTCTTTGGTGATAATTTGAAAGGTGGTTCTTAATTCTAGTAGTGATTGCCTTTAAGTTCATTAGAGGTAACCCTTAAACTATGCTTCTTTGGTTGTCAAAATGAAGAGAAAATGAGTAATTTTTTATATCACCCATTTAACAATTAATAGGTTTTATTTTTGTTTGTTTTGCTTTTACAGCCACAAATTCCCATCTTTACTAATGTAATCTAGGGTCATAAAACTTCTCCATCCATGGCATTTTCCAGGCAAGAATACTGGAGTGGGTTGCCATTTCCTTCTCCAGGTTATCTTCCCAAACGAGGGATGAAACCCAGGTCTTCTGCATGGCAGGCAGACTCCTCACCCTCTGAGCCACCAGGGAAGTCAATTTATTATATAAATGTTCTTTTTTAACATGTGGCTTTGGATTTTGCATTCAATTTAGTAAGCATATTTCCAACAATTATTTTCTTTAAACTAAATATTTAATTGAATTAAATATTTTCTACTTTGCTGCCAACCTTTTTATGGTGTGGTACAATGTCTTCCACTAGAGCTTGCAAATAAGAATTACCTAGAGTTTTTTTTTTTAATAAATTCACATTCCCTGACTCTACCTCCCATATAGATATTCTAATTGTATGCATCTAGCACAGCCTTTGCATGACCCTTCTCTGGCTTCAGCCTTATTGTACTCTGACAATTGTAGCCTGAATTGCTGCAGGGGAAGTAATGGGAGAATGGGTGTGGGAGGAGGGAAAGGGAGGACTTTAAGAAAGGGTTTCCTAGGAGGAGGTAGAATTCCTAGTTTTCCAATAAGTCCAGATAATGCTGAAAGCTTCTCTTTACAGTTGCCCCCACCACCCTTATCTCCAATTCCCAGTTAAGAGCTGAAGATTGAGAAAAAGGTTTGAGAGCTGATTTTGAAACAGGAGGGTAGGGGGCAGGGCATAACCTTTAAAAGAATGACAGAGCCCGAGGACATGAAATAAACTGATTAAAACCAACTAGGTTCAAGATGGTGGATAAGTTGACTTCCAGTTGACCTTCAGCCTCAGTATAAGCTTGTGTAACACATCAGCATGCTCAATGACATACACACAGGCACCTTGACAGTTCCAAGGCCCATCAGAAAGACAAAAAGTGAGCAGTGGCCCAATTCCTAGAAATCCCCACCCTTCCCCAAAATAGCTGGAATACTCCTCCTGCTCATTCACTTCAGTTCAGTGACTCTTTGCGACCCCATGGACTGCAGCACAACAGCCTCCCTGTCCATCACATTAGCCTACGAAATTCAGTTCAGTTCAGTTACTCAGTCGTGTCCAACTCTTTGTGACCCCATGGACTGAAGCACGCCAGGCCTTCCTGTCCATCACCAGCTCCTGGAGCATACACAAACTCATGTCCATCGAGTTGGTGATGCCATCCAACCACCTCATCCTCTGTTGTCCCCCTCTCCTCCCACCTTCAATCTTTCCCAGCATCAAGGTCTTTTCAAATGAGTCAGTTCTTTGCATCAGGTGGCCAAAGTATTGGAGCTTCAGCTTCAGCATCAGTCCTTCCAATGAATATTCAGGACTGATTTCCTTTAGGATGGACTGGTTGGATCTCCTTGCTGTCCAAGGGACTCTCACAGTCTTCTCCAACACCACAGTTCAAAAGCATCAATTCTTTGGCACTCAGCTGTCTTTATAGTCCAACTCTCACATACATACATGACTTCTAGAAAAACCATAGCTTTGACTAGAGGGACCATTGTTGGCAAAGTAATGTCTCTGCTTTTTAATATGTTACCTAGTTTGGTCATAGCTTTTCTTCCAAGGAGCAAGCATTTTTGAATTTCATGGCTGCAGTCACCATCTGCAGTGATTTTGGAACCCAGAAAAATAAAATCTCTCAACTGTTTCCATTGTTTCCCCATCTATTTGCCATGAAGTGATGGGACCAGATGCCATAGTTTTCTGAATGTTGAGCTTTAAGCCAACTTTTTCACTCTCCTCTTTCACTTTCTTCAAGAGGCTCTTTAGTTCTTCTTCTCTTTCTGCCATAAGGGTGGTGTCATCTGCACATCTGAGGTTATTGATATTTCTCCCAGCAATCTTGATTCCAGCTTGCACTTCATCCAGCCCAGCATTTTGCATGATGTACTCTGCATAGAAGTTAAATAAGCAGGGTAACAATATACAGCCTTGATGTACTCCTTTCCCGATTTGGAACCAGTCTGTTTTTCCATGTCCAGTTCTAACTATTGCTTCTTGACCTACATACAGATTTCTTAGGAGGCAAGTAAGGTGGTCTGATATTCTCATCTCTTTATTTTCCATAGTTTGTTGTGATCCACACAGTCAAAAGTTTTGGTATAGTCAATAAAGCGTAAGTACATGTTTTTCTGGAACTTTGTTGCTTTATCTATGATCCAGCAGATGTTGGCAACTTGATCTCTGGTTCCTCTGCTTTTTCTAAATCCAGCTTGAACATCTGAAATTTGTTGTACTCTGTACATCATATACTGTTGAAGCCTGGCTTGTATGATTTTGAGCATTACTTTGCTAGCATGTGAGATGAGTGCAATTATGCAATAGTTTGAACATTCTTTGGCATTGCCTTACTTTGGGATTGGAATGAAAACTGACTTTTTCCAGTCCTGTAGCCACTGCAGAGTTTTCCAAATTTGCTGACATATTGAGTGCAGCACTTTGACAGCATCATGTTTTAGGATTTGAAATAGCTATTGTCAACGAAAAAAAAAATGTACAACTTGAGAGTTGTGAGTTAAGTTTTATTTGGGGCAAAATGAGGACTGTAGCCCAGGAGG
>NW_024071026.1:0-5645 GCF_014754425.2 Oryx dammah
GGCAGTCCAGGTCGACCTCGCCTACCTCAAGGTCTCCTTGAGGGCCGCCCGCAACAAAGGCAGCTCCGTGGTGGCCCTCTGGGGATTTTCTGAGATCCGGTCCTCAGCCACCAGGCTCTCCTGGCGCAGGGCCTGCTGCACCTCCGGGTTCCGAGCCAGCTCAAAGAGAGTCATCAGCAAGGGGAAGGCTGTCTGCAGGGGGTGGAGAGGGTCAGGGCTCAGACCTCGTCGTAGGCAGTGCCCCTCCACTCCCGAGCCCCTCCCAGAAAGATGGTGGTCCCCTGGGGCAGGGGACCTGCAGGCTTGGAGACCACAAAGCCCAGACCTGGAGTCCTGGAGATTCTAAAACCAGCTCGTCAGCTTTCCCTGAATCCCTCAGGGGAGGCGTCCCCAACGTTACTGAGACGCGGGCCTCCTGTGGCCACCTCAGAACTGGAGGTTCTCTTCCTCCCCTGGGTCCAGGAGGGGCTCGCTCATGGCATATACTCAGTGGGGAGAGTTGAGGAGCTGAGGTCCATCTGGGCATCCAGAGGCAGGTCCGTTCACAGGGGACTAGCAGGAACCGGTTGCCCAAACTCCCAACTGTTTCCTCCTCCTGGATCATTTCCATGTGCAAAGAGCGGTGCCCGCTATCCAGCCAGAGACCTGGGCAGCTCGGAATCTCCTAAATGTCATCCCCAAGGTAACCTGCCCCTGGCATCGCCTGCCGGGCAGATCCGGCCTCCCCGCGGCTCCATGAGCTATAGTCCATGCTGTGCTCTGCCCTGTAGCCCATGAGGGACCGGATGCCTGAACAAGACACTCCCCACACTGGCTTCCTCTAGCCTGGGATACAAGTGTGCAAGGCCCTTCCTGACAGGGTCCCTGACCCGGTCTGCCCTCCTCTGTCCACTTGCCCTGTTCCCTCCACTCAGCCTCATGGCCTTTCCTCACTGCCGGCTCTGGCAGGGCCTGGCCTGCTGCCCTCTGGGCCTCCTCTTTGTGTGGTCCCTCCAATTTCAGTGAAAGCCCTCCTTCTCCAGGAAGCCTTCCCAGAGCAGGCACATGCCTGCCCCACCCTCTCTCACCTTATGGCTGCATCACAGCCCCGGCTCAGGGAGTGTCTCCACCATGAGCCTGCGCCTCTGCTCAGGGCCTGGGTGCCTGGCCCTCAGAGATGCTGGCAGAGAGAAGCTCGGTTTAGAGGCAGGATGCTTCAGCTGCACTGCACACCCTGGGCCTGGCCCGGCCCCTGGGCTGGCTTCCCTGCCACCTGCTGTCTCCCACACACACTGGAGCCTCTTGCTGCCCTTCCCATTAGCCTGTCACCTCCAAAGGATCGTCTCTGTCTCTGGAACAGGTCTCTAGTGTGACCCTGCAGCCGGACCTCGGCCCTTCCCCTCCCCCCAGGACCCCAGGGACCTCTGATGCTGCAGGTGCCCAGGTCTCCGGCCACTCCACACTCTGTCTGGAGCCTGGTTTCCCATGTGGGTCACCACAGATGCCTTCCCCTTGGGAAGCTGGAGGCATAGATTGGGGAGGGGCATGAAGGAGACATTTGCTGTGGGTGGAGGCTGCCTGGAGGCAGGAGAGCTCCCTGGTCTATGGGAAGGGCTGGGTGCTGGCCTGACCGTGTCCACACTCCCAGCAGTGAGGTCGATCGTGTTGGCCTTGATGGTATCCAGGGTCATGTCTGCTCGCATCAGCAGCTCTGCCACGATGCCGCTGTAGTGCCACGGGTGACCGAGGGCCAGCTCCTGATAGATTCTCTGGATGGCTCTGTTGGCTGCAGGATGCACAGCGACAGAAGCCCTGGGTCTGGCGCTGGGAAGCACTGCTCTTTGTCATCCTCCTGCCTTTTACCCTCCATGCCCCCAAGTCTCCACGTCCTGCCCCAGTTCTCAGGCCCGCCCAGGCCAGCATCACTGCCGACGGTGTCTGGGACCATAACTCAGTCACAAGCCCCTCCCGGGACCTCAGTCCTTCCGCGACTGTGGTGAGTGGAGGGGGTCCTGGGGGCCCTAGTCAGCGCACTGCCTGGGCCCCAGCCCTCACCATACTGGAAGATGTAGTCCCAGGCCTCAAAATGCTCCCTCCACATGCTGGTGCTCGTCCACCGTGACAGGCGCCTGGGCACAAACATGAGCTGCACGGTGGACTTGAACATGGCCTCCAGCGCGTGGATAAAGTTCAGGCTGTCAGGGTTTGGTTGCTGGGTCAGAAGGCCAAGCCGCTCTCCGTAAAGGACTAAGGTGCTGGCTGCAGGAGGAGGGGTTCCTGAGCCCCGGGCAGCCCGGGCCTCAGGGCCAGCTCCCCGCACACCCTGAGGTGCGCCCGCCTCCCCAGCCCACACCTTCGATGGTGTAGCGGAAGACGCTGGGCGCAATGTCCAGGGTCAGACTCCCCCGAGCATTCTGCAGCACCCTCGCCTTCAGGGTCTGGGAGAAGTCCCTGGCCACACCATCCACCAAGGGCATGTACTTCTACAGGGCTGGCAGCGAGAGCACGTCTGGGTTCAGCCGCAGTTGGTCCAAACGCCACTGGGGCCCGTTGCTGTAGAGCAGAGAGTGGAGCGTCAGGGTGTCAGTCAGCAGTGGCCCCGTCCTGCACCCCACCTTCCTCTCTCCAGAGCAAAACGGGCCAGAGGGGGAGCCGCCTGCTGGTCCTCAAGGGCAGGCTGACCCTGTTGGGATCATGGCAGCACCTCTTTCCTCCGGGCGGCGTCGGGTACTTCACCCAGGCTGAGACGGGGGCTTCTGGCTGAGATTGCTGCCGGGGTGTCTGCAGACTCGCAGGCCCCCTGCCTGCCATACGCACCTCCCCTCCGGGCCCCCCCTGGGCCTGGAGGCTTCTTCTGAGAGGAAGGAGGCCGAGCCCCTGGGAGCTGGTCCAGCTTGCTCTCACCATGCCCCAGAGTGGACGAGGCCTCTGCCATGCTGCCTGCTCGCTCCCCTCCCCGCACAGCTCCTGCCCCTTGTGGCAGAATCCAGTCGTGCCTCTCCTGGTGTTCCCCACACAGGGCCCAGTGCCCATGGGGGGCTGCTTCAACCCCTGGGGGGCTGGAGGAAGGGAGACGTGCACCCCACTGGCAGGCCCCTCGGAGGCCTCTGCAGGCGTCACCCTCCCTCCACTGGCCCTGCAGGGAGGGTCCCCACCGTGGCCCACCCCTTATCCAGCTCCAGGGCACACAGGTTGCCTGGGGCACGAGCCCGATCAGGAGCCAGTGGGCACCCTCTCCCCACCCACCCAGGTGGGCCCCAGGCAGGCTCGCGTTAAGGCCTTCCCTGTCCCACCTGCTCTCGGCACCCAGGCCGCCCCGCCTCTCCCTCTGCACCCCCACCGGCCCTCACAGCAAGAACACGCCGCACTTGTGCCCGCGAGCCTGTCGGTAGGCCAGCCAGGGCTCCAGGAGCATCCGCTGGGGGTGAAGGCTGTCCGCCTGCTGCAGCCTCTCCACGTCCTCGGGCAGCATCACGAACACCATGTGTCTCCCTCCCACGTCGTACCTGTGGGGGCAGAGCTCCGCGGCCTGCTGGGGGGCCATGTCCTGCCTGGTCCCCGCTCCACAGAGCCAGGCGCTGGCTCAGAGCAGGCGGGCCCTCCCGCGGTCTCACTGAAGCCTCCCCTCCTCTGGGGTCTGCGTTCTGTGCTCCCAGCAGCGAGCCGCCCAGGGCTCCTGCTCACTGAGGGCCCCAGTCTGCAGTGGCCCAGGCGCACACCTGCCGCAAGGAGCCCCCTCCCTGCCCCTTCCCCACGGCCCGGGTGCCCCCGCCAGGATGTGGGCAGTGGGATGTGGCACAGCCCTGGCCCAGTAGGACTCAGCCACCAAGGGGGACAGAACGTGAGGGTGTTCTCGCTGAGGTGAGCGGGCAGCGCTTTACCTGAAAATGGGCCCCAGCTCCTGGAAGGTCTGATGCATGTCCAAGTGCATGGTCTCAGAGCCCTGCTCCTTCCAAATCTGCAGCATCCGCATCCACTTGTTGCCAGGACACCGGGGCATGGCTTCGAAGGGCAGCACCGCCTTGGGGGCTGCAGCGGCTCTTGTGCCCAGTGGGCGTGCCCAGTGCAGGGACAGCCAGGGCCCTGCCATCCGCACCCTGGCCTTTGCCCACAGCGCCATCCTGCTGCTCCCTGCCCCCTCAGCCCCTTCCTTTTATCTCACTGGGCCTGCTCTCCCAGGCGATCTGATCACGTCACAGGCCAGACTGGCTCTGGGCCAGACCAGGGAGCCCAGGGCGGCGCTCAGGCTGAGGGCTCCAGCGGGTGGAGGGAGATGGATGGGCCTAAGTCAGGCACTGACGCAGGACTGCTGGGGGTGGCTCTTGGAGCGGGGCAGGGTTGGAGCAGGGACCCAAAGGGGCAGCAGTGGGGGCAAGAGTCCCCCTCCTCCTCCAGGCACAAGATGGATGGGTGCCTTATCTTTGCAAGGGAGGAAAGGAGACCTTGGGTATGTTTGTCTCTCTTCTACAAGGACCAGGACAGGGAGCAGAGGGAAGGGCTGGGCTCTCATCTCCTGCAGCCCCGGGTTATGGCTTCTCTTGCCTGGGCCAGATGCTGCATCCAGGGGTGGAGGCAGGAGCCAGTCAAGGTCCCTCCCAATGGGGGCTTGCAGTCCACACAGGGGCACTTAGGGGATGCAAAGACCCCACTGGCACACTGGCGTCCAAGGCAGTTTGTGGCCGAGGCCCTGTCTGTCTGGCCTGGCTGGTCCAGCTGAGGAGCAGAGAACCCAGAAGACGGGGTCACCGACAGGGATGGCGAGGCTGGCCTGCAAGCCCCTCCTCAGTCAGAAAGGTGAGAGGACCCTGTCCCCATGGGGTGTGTGCTCAGGGCCCACATCCTTCTTTCTTCCTGGAACACGAGTAGCTCCCAGAGTGGGGAAAGTCTGACGGGGGCGTGGTCGTGGGCCCCACACCCTCCCAGGGACCCAGCAGTCACACAGCTGTGCCCTCCCTGTGCTTGGGGGTCCAAAGTTTCAGACCCCGTGTCATCTCACCCACCCCTGGCAGCTCTCCCAGGAGGTCAGTATTGCTGTCCCTGGCCCTGCTTTCAAGCAGAAGATTGACAGCAGGTCTTCTGTGCCCCGCCCCATGTCCCCCATGTGTCAGCAGGGCCCAGGGCCCTCATGCTTGGGCCTCTGCAGAGGTGCCCAGGAGCCCCGGCCCTGATTTGGGGATGGTGCCCTGAAGACACTGCCGTGCAGTCTCTGGAGGTAGGACACGGAGTGCATGGGGCTTTTAGCAGGGTGGCTGAAGATCTGAGCGTTATTTGTCCTACTTTCACTCATTCCCTCTCTAGACACTTCCCTGGGGGATATTCAGCTGTGGTCATGAGTCAGAACTGCCAAGGTCCCTCATCAAGCAGAGATGCACGATGTGCCTCAGCCCCACGTGGCATAAGAGCTGTCCTCGGGCTGAGACGCAGCCTGGAACCCCAGCCTGCCCTTGGGGTGCCTCTGCCTCGGCCCAGGCCACCCTGGCCAGCCTCCTGAACCTGTTCCTGCCTGTGTGCCTTCTGCCTGCACTAGCAACAAAGGTTCCTGAATTTGTGCCGAGCTCTTGGTACCTCCTAGACCTCCCAAGCTTGAGAGCAGGGTGCAGGTCCCAGGGGAATCTTCAAGCAATGACTCCTCACAGAGGAAGACCCGAGAGTGCTCTCAGGGCCCC
>NW_024071026.1:5655-8923 GCF_014754425.2 Oryx dammah
TCAACCTGCCCACACAGGTCGATCCCCGGGATCCTCTGGCCTGGATATCTGAACTCTTTGCTGTCCCCTGAGGGGGGTGGACTGCCAACTGCAATGTGAGCCCAGCCAGGATACAGGGGGCACCTCCTCGAGGAGGCAGGGGCCCCCTTGTTGATGCACTGGACCTCACAGACCTCAGCATCTGCCAGGTCCCTGCTGTAAGTAACAGTCTGTGTGCAACAGAAAAGGATGAGGAATGTGCCAGGATGGCCACTCCTGGGTACATATCTGAGAAAAGTAAACACGCTAATTTGGGAAGACGTTAGAACCATTGTTTACAGCTGCCAAGATATACAAGCAGCATGAGTGTCCATCAGCAGAGGAGTGGATCAGGAAGATGTGGTCTATATCCATATATATATATATATATACACACACACACGTGGATATATATGAACTCATATAACTATATATGTATGTATACACATATATAATATGTATGAATATATGTATAATCTATATATGAATATATAGAAAGTGAAAGTGTTAGTCGCTCAGTCGCGTCTGACTCTTTTCCACCCCATGGATGGAGGCCCACCAGGCTCCTCTGTCCATGGTATTCTGTAGGCAAGAATACTGGAGTTACCATGCCTTTCCCCAGGACCTCTTCCCAACCTAGGGATCAAATCTAGGTCTCTTGCATTGCAGGTGGATTCTTTTTTTTTTTTTTTTTTAACCACAGTCTTGTTTAACTCAATGAAACTAAGCCATGCTGTGTGGTGGATTCTTTACCATCTGAGCCACCAGAACTCTGTGGGAAATACTACTCAGCCATGAAAAAGAATGAAATTTTGCCATGTGCAATAAGATGAGTGCACTTGGAGGCCACTGTGCTAGAGAGGAAAGTGATACTGAAGACAAATACTGTTATGTTATCTCTCATATGCAGAATCTGGAGAAGAAAACAGACTGGCGACTACAGCAGGAAAGAAACCAGCTCACAGATAGAGAGAACAAACTAGTGGTTACCAGTGGGGAGAGGAAAGGAGAGGGGCAGTATAGAGGTGGGGGACTCTTCGGTATACAGTAAGCTACAGGGACATATATTGTACAGGACGGGAGATGGAGCCAATATTTTATGGTAACCATGAACGGACTATGCATTTAAAAACTTTCAGTCACTATATCGTACACCTGTAACTTAAGTGGTATCATATACATCAACTCCAATTTTTAGAAAGTGAGACATTCACCCAATTGAATCGTATGAGTGACATAAACGAAGGTTTATCTTTCATTCACATACTTAGCTCAATAAGTATGAACAGAGAGAATATGTCCCCTTTGCTTACAGTCACACAATTGAATTTCTAACGATGATGGACAGAATTACTGCAGGACACACAAAAAGCAGGATGACCAAAAACAGAAGGACTAGCTAGCAAGACAATATTGAATGAATGAAACACATATCAGAATTCGCAGCATCGTAATACTCTTTGTATCTGGACCGAACTAGACACTTATATGCACCAAAGAAAACTGTTTCAAATAGGATGAGAAGCTGAAGAGTGGAAAGATCCCGTGATGATTACTGTGAAGGAAAATTGGAAAGCAGGTCCGGTGAGGACGTGGAGGTTAATGCCTAGGTTCTAGGGCTCGGGGAAGGCCTGCATGTCCAGGAGGTCTGGGCAGCACACAGGGGCAGGCAAATTTCCAAGAGGTCTGGGCAAGACACAGGGCAGGAGGTCGGGGTAGGAAGTTCCAAAGTCTGGGAAGGATATGGGACGACAGGAAGGATCCAGAGTTCTTGGCAGGATGCATCTCAAGGAAGGCTCCAGAAGGTCTTCAAGGAACAAAGACCCTGGAGAAGGTTCCAAAAGGCCAGGCAGGACTCGGGGGAGCAGGGGCGGAAGGGTGTGGTGGCAAATGTCCCAGAGGTCTAAGCAGAAGCCAAGGCCACAGGAAAGGTCAGTAATCTGAGGAAACACAACTGGGAAGGTTCCAGAATATGGGGCAAGATATGGTTGCCATGGGGAAACTTCCAGAAGATCTGGGCAGAAAAAGGAGACAAAATATTATAGATGCTCTGGACAAGAGGATGGAAGGGGTTGGGGGGAGTGAGTCAGGGGCTTGGGGAGGGGGTAGGTCCCCGAAGTTCTGGGCAGAACACGGGGAGTGTTGAATGTTCTAGAAAGTTGGGCAGGTCAAGGGTGGTGGGGGGCTAAACCCCAGACTTCGCCTCAGATCAGTGTTGACAGATTCTGGCATTTGACCCTGTTCCCCTAGAACAAGGTTGCAGAATCCCGGTGACACAACTCTGCCAGCCGAACCCCAAAGCACCCCCACCCATGGGGTCCCTGGGCTTCCCCAATCCACCTAGCAGCCCCACCCCTGGGTACAGGAACCTCCACCTGACACACAGCAATCCGTCCCCATTCCATTCTCTGCTGTCTCTGTTTTAGGCCCTTCGTTTTGGGTTGAATTTGCTGTCACTTTCCGGGTTTTTGGAGTTGGAAAATGAGATCCCTGGTCTGTAGCGTTTCTGTGTGGTTGTCTACCTTCTTATCCTGCCAGGTCTGGTTTTGTTCTGTAATACTTCTCTTATCACGTTTCCCAAATATCTTCTATTTTCTACTGGGAATGATGAGAGTGGGAAGTAGGGAGGGCATTGATATCTAGAATTGTGTTCTTAATTTGCAAACAACAGAAATGATTCGTTTCTTGCTTAATACAGTTAGGAAAGGTACTCTGAGTTTCAAAATCCCTTCTGAATGCAAAATCTCCATCCTCCTTTAGCTCTCACGCATTTTTTCACCTTGAAGTTCACACGAGCTGATAAGAACAGAGCCATTTCCACCTCTCAATTCTATTACCTCTTCAACTTCGGGCTGTACTTGTCATGTATTTTATTTCTAAACGGGGAGAGGAGTCAGATGTGTCTTGTAGTGGTGATCTCAGGTGGCCTTGACCTGCAGCAGCCTGAAGCAGGGCTTCAGTCACCGGCCAGAGACTGAGGACGGACTGCGCAGTGAGCACACGGAATCTGAGGCACTGGACCAGTGGCAGACAAAGGCTGGATCTAGTCAGCAAGCTTTGGCTACACTCCGCACCCTGGGGACCACCGCGCCTACCCTGCTTGGTTGCCACCTGCACTCTGAGGAGCCAACAAGGATCTCTTCCAGTGGGGGCTTGCAGTCCCACGGGGGGCACTTCAGATCTCCACTGGCACACTGGCAGGCAGGGCAGAAATGTGGCCGAGGCCCTGTCTGTCTGGCCTGGCTGATCC
>NW_024071027.1:0-8921 GCF_014754425.2 Oryx dammah
GTCTCCGGGAGCATCAGCCAGACTCTCCTGCACCCTGAGCAGTGGGTACAGTGTTGGTAAATATAGGGTTTACTGATACCAGTAGAAGCCAGGGAGCCCTCTTCGGTACCTCCTGAGTTTCTGCTACTCAGAATCCAGTAAGCAGCAGGACTCTGGGTTCCCAGCCGTGTCCCTGGATCCAGAGAAGCCTCGGCAGATGTCGAGCTCCTGCTCACCGCTGGGCTGCAGCCGGAGGAGGACGCTGACTACAACCGTGGCTGCAGCATGACAACACTGATGCCCACACGGGGCTCCAGAGCAGTGAGGAAGGGGCACAGAGACCGCCACTCAGCCCTGCTCGTGGCTCAGATGGAGTCTAGCTCAGGGGGTGACTTCAGTCGCCAGTTGTCAGACAAGCACCCGAGTTTTCTCAAAACAGCACATTTGATAATGTTGTATCTTTGTCTTCACCTCAACTTCTAGATTGCTAATGTTGTCTTGTTGAGTGTAGGTTTCACTGGTCAAACGTTGGTTGTTAAGAGAAAAAACACCTCTCAGTGGAGACACTGGAGGAGCCCAGAAAAGGTGGGCTCAAGCCAGGCTCAGGTCAGGGTCGAGGGATCACTAGACAGGCTTCTGTGTACTTCACTTGGGATTTTGTGATATAAAAGCAAACATGCAGAAATTCATTATATTCTGTTGATGAGCAATGGGCCTCCGGTTTGTAAAATAAAGTTACTATCATCTGTAATATGATAAATAGAAAATGCTTAAAGATAACTGTGAGAAAAGCTGGAATTCTTTGGACTGAAAATTAAAATATGTTGTAAGAGAAATATTTTTTAAAAATGAAGAGAAAATGATTTATTGCCCAGTTATTATTGTCCACACTTTCTCAATATCTGAGATGTAAACCGAAAAGAAAAAGAAACTTAAGAAACACATACTAATATCTTTCAATGATTCATATTATTCTTTTATGTGGGGGCGTACTATTTAACTCACTATGTCCAAAAGGATTATAAAAATCAAAATGCTATTACTCTCTAATAAAATATTTTTGTATTAAATTCTTTTTTATCATGATTCATGCTTAAACATATTTTGATGAATACTTTGGTATTGCAGAATGAACAATCGATTTAAATCATTTTTCAGATCAGCTACATTCTAGTCTTTGTTATTGCCAGTTTAAAATGGGATGTAATTTAAAATGGCAAAAATAAATTTTTGTGACATATCACTGGGATTTGGGCCTAAAGTATGGATCAAACAGACCAAACTTAAAAGTTATCTTTGATGATAGATCACTGTGACTTTTGGTATTAAAGGAACTGGTGACTTATCTATATGAACAAGAAATAAAAGTTCCTCCTACCCCCACCAAAACAAATACTCCTCCTTTTAGTTCAAAGCTAAATGCCACTAAGATAACAATCACTGAAAATAACATTGTCAAGCAACTATACACCAATAACTTTTTAAAAAATACAACAATTATTCCCAAATTGTTCAAAATTTCCCAGCTAACACGGTCTTCACTTGCCATGAAGCATGAGGTAGGAAGTTCTACCAAAAAAGGTGGAAATTGTGAGAAAAGACACAGAGGATGAAACAGCCCTGGAACCACCCTCCTTTAGTCCCACATGACCTGATATTTCTGAGGAGGGGGAGGCGCTGGATTGGAGCTTGAACCCCAGCAAATGTGTTTTGTTCTGGGAAATCCTGGTGAGGCCTGCAGGACAGCTTGCGTCCTGGGTGCGGCCCAGACCCGGGGGGCAGGGCAGTGAGGGTGCAGTGACTGGGTGGGGGCCGCCGGGGTGCCCTGAGCCCCACCTGCGGTGGGCACCTGGGGCCACCGCACCCCCAGGAGCACTTGTGTGACCTGAAACCTGTTGATGAGAATTAGGATTCAGCGACTCTAAACAGAAGAGGGCGCCAGCGTGATTTCGGGGCTTCTGTCAGTATATCCAAGGCTTAATAGGGAACCTACACCCGTGAACCCTGAAGAGAAAATCTAAAGACCACTCCTCACGTCCCACCAACCACACAGAAACAGAGATTTTCTCCACAGCTGTTTTGTCCGTCCCAGAAAGAGGGTGAAGATGCCTGCAACAAATGGGCTGCGGACAGGCCCGGTCCTGTGTGTTGATGTGGAGGGGCACGCGTGGAAGGGGGAGAATCTTGCGATGGACCTTGGCTTCCTCACGACTCTGTCAAATCAATATTAGAGACAAAACTATATACGAACATATTTTGAAACGAAGAATCAGTACCTTTAGGGCTAGAGATTGTACAGACAACTGATCAGAATGAATGCAAAAACTTTCAGGATAACAAGTATTAGAAAGAGCATATAATGTTAAAGGTGATATCGATTTATAAGTAGGTGAAAGCGTGTGATATTCTGGTGCCAGCTGACTAAAAGATAGTACACACTTCGGCCACATGAGTCACGGGTTATCTCCTGAGAAGGGGGAGGGGTGAGAGCAGAGGTGCAAGGCAGCGCCTTCAGCCATCGCGAGCAGAGACGCTAGTTCCCACGCCATGCCGGGGGCCCGCTGCCTTCTCAGTGTCGGGCTCTGCAGCAGTGACGTGCCACCTGTCCCCCAGGGTCCCCCGCTCAGTCTGCGCTGCCTCCGCCGGGCCATCGTCTGCTTTGCCGTTCAGCTCCTCTTGTCCTGAAAGGGCAGCAGAGCTGGGGACGCGATGCATCTGTGCACCAACAGGCCCCGCAGAAAACCCAGGCCCTGACGCCTGCTGGCCCCCAGCCCTCAGATCCACCACTGCTCCTCGGGCTCCAGCCGTGGCCGCGCAATTTCCTTGACGACTCTGGGCCCCTGTCCTGGGATGGAAGGGGGAGACCGGAAGAGTGAGTATGATACGGGCACCTGGTCACAGGCGTGCCACCGAGGTCACCTTCTCCTCTGTGTCCTGGGAGCTGGGGGCAGAGTAAGCCTGCCTCCTGAAGTCAGCTTCTGACTCCCAAGCAGATACAGAAGGAAAGGTGGGATATATTTTATTTAACTGATATGAGAAAGAGGAAACCAGGAGGATAGTAGAGTTGGATCAGGGAGCATATTTAAGAACAAAATGCCTATAATCCCCTGGAAGAGCACCCTGAGTATTGTGTGTGTGTGTGTGCGTAAGACACACTGATTCATGACTAAAAAAAGCAAAGAATCTGACGGCCTGTGCAGCCAGGTAGCTACACGCATGGGGTCGTCATGGACGACCCTGACTCGATCATGATTTAGAGAAATTTATGTCACGGATGCCCCTGTATCCTGACCTCTGAGCAGCCAAGGGTGCTGTGGACAGACTTCCCTGAGGGTCTGAGGTGAGTCTTGAGGTGCGCCCCAGACGGCCGTGAGGTCATGGAGCACACAGAAGGGGCGCCTGACCTGGCCTTTAGGAGGGGACAGTGCACAGAGCAGGGCCAGGAGCTGTTCCTGAGAGCTTCTGATCGCAGGACATAGGATGTGTGTCCAGGCCTGGACACCAGAGGGCGCTTTGGGGGCTGTTTATGTGGATCTGGAGGGGTGAGAGGTGGGATCAGCCCAGGTTCGGGTCCCTGTGCTGGAGGGTGGCCAGTGGGTCCGCAGGGGCGGGGCCGTGGGGCTGAGCGCGCCAGCTGTGACCTCCGACGGGTGGGCCCCCGGCAGCCCCGCCCCTGCCTACGCCCAGGTCACCCGCCAGCACAGGGACCTGACCCGGGGCCCAGGGAGGGTCAGGGAGCTGGGGTCGGGGGAGCGTGATTTGCATGGAAGGCCCCGCCCCCTCTCAGAGTATGAAGAGGGGAAGGAGCGGTGTGGGGACGCTCTGCTCAGCTGTGGGGTCACAGACGGCAGGACGCCCTGACCGTGTCCACCATGGCCTGGTCCCCTCTGCTCCTCACCCTGGTCGCTCTCTGCACAGGTGACTGGATGCGGGGACAGGGGAGGGGCCCCGGGAAGCCTCACGGGCCCTGCTCCCTGCTCTCGTGTCTGGACCCCCGAGTCACCATGTCTGTCTCTCCCCCTTCCAGGATCCTGGGCCCAGGCTGTGCTGACTCAGCCGCCCTCCGTGTCCGGGTCCCTGGGCCAGAGGGTCTCCATCACCTGCTCTGGAAGCAGCAGCAACATCGGGGGTGGTTATTATGTGGGCTGGTACCAACAGGTCCCAGGATCGGCCCCCAGGACCCTCATCTATCAAAACAGCAAACGGCCGACAGGGGTCCCCGACCGATTCTCTGGCTCCAAGTCGGGCAGCACAGCCACCCTGACCATCAGCTCGCTCCAGGCTGAGGACGAGGCGGATTATTACTGTTCAGCTTATGACAGCAGCGTCAGTGCTGGCACAGAGCTGCAGGCCAGGGGGGAAGCGAGACAAAAACCTCTCCTCCCCACAGTCATGGGCCTCCCGGGGCTGAACCATCCCCTGTCAAAGCAACCAATGTATAACATTGTGGAGAAGGCAGGGTGGCGGGGGGGAGTTCAGTGCAATCAGGATCTTACTTTACAAGAGGCTTTCTGCTAGTCACAAGGAGCTGATGTCCCCATGAAGGAATTTAGTGATTTTCTAGATCTGAAGACACGCAAGCACTGGGATCATGAAATCAGTTCCTGAAAACATCTAACTACCTATAGACCTGTTCCACTGGTTTCCCTCGAGCACCGAGTGCCTCGCTCTCCTCCCTGAACTCCTTGCATGCAGTGTCGAAGGTCGGCAGGTACAGCTGCTCAGGCAGTTGGCAAGTGCTCTAGTTGCTGTTCAGCTGTTGGCAAATGCTCTTGACAAGTGCCAGTTTGTAGTTGACAGTAATAGTCCCATTTTCCTGTTCTTTCTTAGAGCTTTCTTACTTTATTTGTTTCTTTATGAGTGCATGGGGTCTTCAGGGCTCATGAGCTTTCTCGGGTGGCAGGGAGCTCTAGCCACTCTGCATTCGGTTTGCAGGCTTTTCATTGTGGTGGCTTCTCTTAATGCAGAGCACAGGTTCCAGGTGCGCAAGCTTCAGTAGCTGGGGCTCTGCGGCTTAGCTGTCCCTCAAAATGTGCCATCTTTACGCACCGGGTACTGAAGCCACGTCTCCTCCACTGGCAGCCTTAAACATGGACCACGAGGGAAGTCGTGTAAACGTCCCTTTTATGTTTTGTGTAACAGTTGTAGGTATGACACTTTGCTTCCTCAAAACCACAAATTTTTCATATTTTTCAGTATAATATATCTATAAAGAGAGCATATCTATGGGGAGCCTGGCATTGCTGAAGTTTTTTCATATTTCCAGGTTCCTATGCAATATTGGACCTTTACAGCATTGGACCTTGCTTTTATCACAAGTTAGAATGTTAGGAATGTTAGGTCCATGAATCAAGGCAGATTGGAAGTGGTCAAACAGGAGATGGCAAAAGTGAATGTCGACATTCTAGGAATCAGCGAATGGACTGGAATGGGTGAATTTAACTCAGATGACCATTATGTCTAATACTGTGGGCGGGAATCCCTTAGAAGAAATGGAGTAGCCATCCTAGTCAACAAAAGAGTCCAAAATGCAGGACTTTGATACATCAAAAATGACAGAATGATCTGTTTGTTTCCAAGGCAAACCATTCCATATCACTGTAATCCAAGTCCATACCCCGATCAGCAACGCTGAAGAAGCTGAAGTTGAACGGTTCTATGAAGACTTATAAGACCTTTTAGAACTAACACCCAAAAGAGATGTTCTTTTAATTATAGGGGATTGGAATGCAAAAGTAGGAAGTCAAGAAACACCTGGAGTAACAGGCAGATGTGGCCTTGGAATACAGAATGAAGCAGGGCAAAGGCTAACAGAGTTTTCCCAAGAGAACACACTGGTCATAGCAAACACTCTCTTCCAACAACACAAGGGAAACCTCTACACATGGACGTCACCAGAAGGTCAATACCAAAATCAGATTGATTATATGCTTTGCAGCTAATGATGGAGAAGCTCTATACAGTCAGCAAAAACAAGACCGGGAGCTGACTGTGGCTCAGATCATGAACAGGATCCTTATTGCCAAATTCAGACTTAAATTGAAGAAAGTAGAGAAAACCCCTAGACCATTCAGGTATGACCTAAATCAAAACCCTTATGATTATACAGTGGAAGTGAGAAATAGATTTAAGGGGCTAGATCTGATAGAGTGCCTGATGAACTATGAACAGAGGTTCGTGACATTGTGGAGGAGACAGGGATGAAGACCATCCCCAAGAAAAACAAATGCAAAAAAGCAAAATGGCTGCCCGAGGAGGCCTTCCAAATAGCTGTGAAAAGAAGAGAAGTGAAAAGCAAAGGAGAGAAGGAAAGATATACCCATTTGAATGCAGAGTTCCAAGGAATAGCAAGGAGAGATAAGAAAGCCTTTGTCAGTGATCAGTGCAAAGAAATAGAGGAAAACAATAGAATGGGAAAGTCTAGAGATCTCTTCAAGAAAATTAGAAATACCAAGGGAACATTTCAAGGAAAGATAGGCTCAATTAAGGACAGAAATGGTATGGACCTAACAGAAGCAGATGATATTAAGAAGAGGTGACAAGAATACACAGAAGAACTGTACAAAAAGTCATTTTCACGACCCAGATAATCATGATGGTGTGATCACTCACCTAGAGCCAGACATCCTGGAATGTGAAGTCAAGTGGGCCTTAGAAAGCATCACTATGAACAAAGCTAGTGGAAGTGATGGAATTCCAGTTGAGCTGTTTCAAATCCTGAAAGATGATGCTGTGAAAGTGCTGCACTCAATATGCCAGCACATTTGGAAAACTCAGCAGTGGCCACAGGACTGGAAAAGGTCAGTTTTCATTCCAATCCCAAAGAAAGGCAATGCCAAAGAATGCTCAAACTACCTCACAATTGCACTCATCTCACATGCTAGTAAAGTAATGCTCAAAATCCTCCAAGCCAGGTTTCAGCAATACGTGAACTGTGAACTTCCGGATGTTAAGCTGGTTTTAGAAAAGGCAGAGGAATGAGAGATGAAATTGTCAACATCTGCTGGATCATGGAAAAAGCAAGAGAGTTCCAGAAAAACATCTATTTCTGCTTGATTGACTATGCCAAAGCCTTTGACTGTGTGGATCACAATCAACTGTGGAAAATTCTGAAAGAAGTTGAAATATCAGACCTCCTGACCTGCCTCTTAAGAAATCTGTATGCAAGTCAGGAAGCCACAGTTAGAACCGGAGATGTAACAACAGACTGTTCCAGTGTGGGAAAGGAGTACGCAAGGCTGTATATTGTCACCCTGCTTATTTACCTTCTATGCAGAGTACATCATGAGAAATGCTGGGCTTGATGAAGCACAAGCTGGAATCAAGATTGCTGGGAGAAATATCAATAACCTCAGATATGCAGATGACACCACTCTCATGTCAGAAGGTGAAGAATAACTAAAGAGCCTCTGGATGAAAGTGAAAGTGGAGAGTGAAAACGTTGGCTTAAAGCTCCACATTCAGAAAACAAAGATCATGGCATCTGGTCCCATCACTTCATGGCAAACAGATGGAGAAACAGTGGAAACAGTGGAAACAGTGGCTGACTTTTTTGGGGGGCTCCAAAATCACTGCAGATGGTGACTGCAGCCATGAAATTAAAAGAGGCTTACTCCTTGGAAGGAAAGTTATGACCAACCTAGACAGCATATTGAAAAGCAGAGACATTATTCATTATTTTGCCAAAAAAGTCCATCCAGTTGAGGCTATGGTTTTGCAGTAGTCATGAATGGATATGAGAGTTAGAGTATAAAAAAGCTGAGCACCGAAGAACTGATGCTTTTGAACTGTGGTGTTGGAGAAGACTCTTGAGAGTCCCTTGGACTGCAAGGAGATCCAACCAGTCCATCCTAAAGGAGGTCAGTCCTGAATGTTCATTGAAAGAACTGATTTTGAAGCTGAAACTCCAATACTTTGGCCACATGATGCGAAGAGCTGACTCATTTGAAAAGACCGTGATGCTGGGAAAGATTGAGGACAGGAGGAGAAGGGGACGACAGAGGATGAGATGGCTGGATGGCATCACCGACTCGATGGAAATTAGTTTGGGTAAACTCTGGGAGCTGGTGATGTACAGAGAGGCCCGGCTGTGGTGGTCCACGGGGTTGCAAATAATTGGACGTGGCTGAGTGACTGATCTGAACTGAGCCGAACTGTTACATATTTCCAGTAAATAAGGATACATTGCCTTTTTGTGTAGTAATTCCATGATAAAATTTTCTATTTTTCTAAGTATTTTAATGTTTTTTAAATTTTTCTCTAGTAGAGCCAACGTTGCACCTTCTTATCAAAGTATGAATTTCATCTTTTTCTGCAACATTTTCCACATGTTACAGGCAGAGGGCGCTGTGGGACTGCCCTGGGGTCCATCACAATTGCTCAGGAAGCACAACTCCACTCCAGGAGCTGGGCTGGGGCGGGGCCTGTGCTCCTGGGGGCAGTCAGCAGTGTGTCCTCTCTGCGTGCAGAGTGCCCTGAGCAGGGACCTGTGTGGTCTCAGCAGGTGCTTCCTCCCAGGGGATCAAAGTGGGTAGCCCCTACCTCTCCCTGAGTCTGACCTGTGAGCTACGCTCCGGCGCCAAGGCTCAAGGAGGGGCTGGGTAGGTCCTGGATGGACCCCATTTGCACGGCAGCCCCTCCTGTGGCAGAGGCTGGGAGGAACAGGAGGCCTGGGGCAGAAAAGGAGGCCTGGGGCAGCCCAGCCCACGGTGGGGACCAGGGTCCTGTGAGCACTGTGGCCTGGACTCCTCTCCTGCTGGTGCTCCTCTCTCTCTGCTCAGGGAGGGACGGACCCCGGGCACCAGGGCTCAGCCCCCAGCCTCATCAGCCCCGGGGGCGCAGATTCTGGGAACCTTTCCTGCAGCTCCTGCCCCGTCTCCCTGTGTCTGTGTCTGCGGGTTCCCTCTCCCAGCCTGTGCTGACTCAGCCGGCCTCCCTCTCTG
>NW_024071028.1:0-8915 GCF_014754425.2 Oryx dammah
AATGAACATGTAGAAACATAAAGCTGCTCCTCGGAGAATCCCATCAACGCCAAAAGGCACAAACCCTCCAGAACCCAGAGGGCCCAAGCTGTGGTGAGAGAAGAAGCAAGAAAGAACGTGGGTGAGGTGTGTTCAGCCAGGTATACTGGACTCCTCCCTTAATATGACAAGTCCTGGGCCCCAGGACCCCTAGGCCAGGTCTCTTTAGGTTAGTTTCTCAATTGTGTCCAACTTCAAACTCATAGATTGTACCCCGCCAGGCTCCTCTGTCCGTGGAATATTCCAGGCAAGAATACTGGCGTGGTTAGCCATTCTGTTCTCCAGAGGATCAGGAAGACTCGGGGATTGAACCCTGGTCTCCTGCTTTGCAGGCGGATTCTTTACCATCTGAGCCACCAGGGAAGCCTGAGATGTCTTCAACCTCCAGATTCCCAGATGGGCACCCTTTCTCATGCCATACATTACTAAGGTCAAGGACATCCTCCTAACCTATAAATGTCTTTGGATTCAGATGTGTTCAATGTGTAGTCCTGTTCTGTGAGCTTCCAGTTGTGCAGGTCTCCCGTAATGAAGCCAGAGACGATGATGAAGCTGAGGACCAAAATGTTGATGCCCATGAACACTTTGTTAACCTGGGGTAACACATGAACTCCCAGAACCAGTAGTCCTGTGGGATGAAAATGGAAAATGAAACTTTCCGAATAACTAAATCCAGGACTCCCCTCGTAGTCCAGTGGTTAATTCTTCAAGTTTCCACGGCAGGGGCACAAGTTTGATCCCTGGTTGGGGAAGTTCTGCATGCCTCATGGTGAGGCCAAATAAATAACTAAATCCATAGAGATAGAAAGCAAACATATTTTTTGCCTAGGACTGGTGGTTACGGGTGGTGGACAGACAAACAGTGACTGCTCAGTGGGTATGGGGCTTCCTTTTGTTGTGAAGAACATGTTTGGAAGTGGAAGGAGGTGATGGTTACACAACTTTGAGAATGTACTAAGTGCCACCAAATTGTACACTTTCAGGTGGTTAATTTCTTATTGTGGCCATCATCTCACAATATACATGTCTATCAAATCATCTTAAACTTATACAATGTTGTATGTCAATTATATCTCAGTAAACTGGAACAGTTTCCTCTCAGTTAAAAACAATCTTTGTGGGGTGGGAGGGAGGATCAAAAGGAAGGAGATATATGTGTACCTCTGGCTGATTCACAATGATGTCCAGCAGAAACTAACACAACATTGTAAAATAGTTATATTCCAATAAAATGATAAAGTAAAAAAACAATAAATAATAATTTTATAAAATCTTTGGTACTTCCCTGGTGGTGCAGAGGTTGAGAAACTGCCTTGCGTTGCAGAGGATATGAGTTCGATCCCTGGTCCGGGGACTAAGATCCCATGTTCCAGGCTGCAATTGCTGAGCCCAAGCACAGCAATGAAGAGCCCAAAGGCCACACAAGAAGACCCAGTGCAGCCAGGAAGAAAAACACCAACTTTGATTCTCAACTGGGGTAATTTTATCCCACAAGGGACTTTTGGCACTGTCTGGAAACATTGTGATTGATACAGTTTGGAGGGCTGCGCATCACTGGTATGTAGTACATAAAGTTCAGCGTTGCTACTCAATATTCAACAATGATCTTTTTTTGGGGGGTGGGGGGTGACCCATTTGCCAGGCGGGATCTTAGTTCCCCAACCAAGGATTGAACCTTCACCTTTATTAGTGAAAGCACAGAGTCCTAACCACTGGACAACCAGGGAATTCCTCAAAAAAATGATTAAAAAAAAAAAAACAAAACTGAAATGCCCAGGACAGCCTCCCTGCCAAAGAACAAAAGTGTTAGTCATTCAGTCGTGTCCGGCTCTTTGCGACCCTATAGACTGTAGCCCACCAGGCTCCTCTGTCCGTGGGATTCTCCAGGCAAGAGTACTGGAGTGTGTAACCATTCCCTTCTCCAGGGATCTTCCAGACTCAGGGATGGAACCCTGGTCTCCCACATCGCAGGCAGATTCTTTACTATCTAAGCCACCTATTACCTCTACCTCAAAGAATAATCCAGCCCAAATTTTCAATAGTCCAAAGGTAGGGAAAAAAAAATGGTCTTTGTCTTGCCTTCCTCTTTCTTGTTCCAAACCTTTCTTCCCAGTCCTAATTCCCCCACCATTCGGGAATCTTGAGGCTTTCCCAACCCAGCTTCCCATTCACATCTCACTCTTCCCACCCTAGCTCTGACCCCTGACTCACCCGTGAGCAGCAGCACCAGGCCCAGGGCGAAAAAGTCTGGGTACTTGGCCAGGTAGTAGGGCATATACAAGGAGAAAGTTCTCTCTAACGCCTGAGAGATGTGGTTCCCAATCAGGCCGTCGAAGGTGTAGCTCCAGGCCCGGGCTATACAGGCAGTGCCTACAGCAGCAGAAGAAGGAATGTTTATGAGCAAACAGAAATTGAACTGCTATGATCTAGGGAGAGGAGTGAACAACAATAACAACAAAAAAACCCTAATATCTAGGGATTCAAAGAGTTTCTTCTCATCAGGTGGGGAGGGCAGACCCGGAAGATTCACAACATAGGTCAACTCTTTAATATGCTAGGAGATCAAAGTTACAGAAAAAGAACAAAAAACACAGGGAAGTGGGACCAGGATGGTGGGATCGGAATTGGCATTTTAAATCAGAGTGTCAGGAAAAATCCCAGGAAGTCAGCAGCTAACCAAAGTCTTTACTATGATGAGGAGATGATCCTGAGGAATTTGCCTCCCTCTTCCCACTCCCTGTGCAGGGGGTGGTTCAGATGGTAAAGAATCTGCCTGCAATGCAGGAGACCCGAGTTTGATCCCTTGCTTGGGAAGATCCTTGGGAAAAGGAGATGGCAACTCACTCCAGTATTCTTGCCTGGAGAATTCCATGGATAGAGGAGCCGAGAGGGCTACAGTCCATGGGATCGCAAAGAGTCGGACAAGACTGAGCGACTAACACACACACACACCCACTCCCTACAGTTCCCTTTCCTTCAAGGTTATTTGTTGTCCCTGTTGTTTAGCCCCTAAGTTGTGTCCAACTCTTTGTGACACCATGGACTGCAGCACACCAGGTTCCTCTGTCCATGGAATTATGCCGGCAAGAATACTAGAGTAGGTTGCCATGGCCTTCTTCAGGGATTCTTTCTGACCCAGGGATTAAACTCGAGTCTCCTGTACTGCCAGTCAGATTTTTTGCCACTGAGCCACCTGGGAAGCCCTCAAGTTCTTAATCTTATCAATTAAGGAAAGCAGGATTGAAGGGAAACCTGGCATGCTGCTGTTCCTGGGGTCGCAAAGAGTCAGACACAATTTAGCGACTGAACATCAACAATGGCATCGAACTGAGTAGAATGAAGTTGTAGAGCCTTTCTGTCACTATTACCCATCTCCCCCCACAAGGTGGGGTTCGACCCCTGGGTTGGGAAGATCTGGGAGGAGGGCATGGCAACCAGGACATGGCAACTCCCTCCAGTATTCTTGCCTGACAAAATCCCAAGGGTAGAGGAGCCTAGAGAGCTACAGTTCATGGGGTCGCAAAGAGTTGGACACGACTGCAGTGACTGAGGACAGCTCAGCCCCGCAAGGTGGATAACATCTGCTTGTGAATGAGCAAAGATCCCATTCATCTCCCCTAGCTTCTTGATCTGAAGCCCCACCCCTTCCTGTACCCCAGCATCTCACCAACAGTTAAGGACAGTATGCGATTCCAGCCGATGATGAAGCCATACACCTGCCCCATGATGCTATAGCTATAGAGATACATAGAACCAGAGCGTGGTATCCGGGCCCCAAATTCTATATAGCAGATCCCAGACAACAGAGAAGACAGGGCAGCCACCAAGAAGGAGAGGACGATCGCTGGTCCAGCGATGTACTTGGCCACTGCACCAACCAGGATGTGCACGCCAGCTCCCAACATCCTGCGCACGCCTATGATCACCAGGTCTACGGTGTTCAGACAACCAGCCGTGTGCTGGTCAGTCTCCTCTCTGGGCCCCAGTGGCCGCCTGCGCAGCAGCTTCTGACCAAATTGGCGAGCATCCTGAAGTAGCATCCTAGACGGAGGCCACGAGGCTGCGATCTGCTGAGGAAACAAGACGCAAAGCCGTCAAGATGATGAACCCCCCACTTCTTCTGACACAGCACAACAGCTCCCAGCTCCTTTGAGTTTCATCTGGAAAATGGGTCTCTCCACCCTCATGCTGGAGCCGGGCTGACCCCCCGCACTCTGGGGTTGCAGAGGTCTCTTTGGGAGGATGTAAACTCAGCGCCCAGTCTCCCACAGAAGAGGCTGAGCCAAGACTTACTGGATCCTTGGAGCAGAGCCTGGAGCACTGGGTCAGTCAGGGAGGCTGAGGTTAAGCTGTACAGGGCTGGAGCTGAGACATCTCCAAGAACCGAATAGAGGAGTCCCTGTGAACAAAAGACAACTTTTTGTTGGGGTGAGGATGGAGTTGGTGGCAGGAAGGAAGCATCTGCAGAGTTGCTATTAGCCCTTGATTCTTCTGTGGTTACCTCAGGGGGTGCTTCTGAGAGGTTTTTTTTAATTGTGTTGTAATACTGTAAGGAGATCCAACCAGTCCATTCTGAAGGAGATCAACCCTGGGATTCCTTTGGAAGGAATGATGCTAAAGCTGAAACTCCAGTACTTTGGCCACCTCATGCGAAGAGTTGACTCATTGGAAAAGACTCTGATGCTGGGAGGGATTGGGGGCAGGAGGAGAGGGGACAACAGAGGATGAGATGGCTGGATGGCGTCACTGACTCTATGGACATGAATCTGAGTGAACTCCGGGAATTGGTGATGGATAGGGAGGCCTGGCGTGCTGCGATTCATGGGGTCGCAAAGAGTCGGACACGACTGAGCGACTAAACTGAACTGAACCCAGAATGTAACATTAACTATTTTAATCGTTTTTAAGTGTGTAGTTTAGTTAAGTACATTTACATTTTGGGCAACCAAAGTGTAGAACTTTCTTCATCTTGTAAAACTGAAACTCTGTACCCATACAACAAAATTCCTCCTTTCTTCTCCACCAGTCTTGGCCGCCACCATTCTACCCTCTGTCTCTGTGAGCCTGACCACTCTAGAGCTAGTGCGTTGCTGCTTCAGTCATGTCCAACTCTTTGGGACCACTCTAGGTACTTCATTCTTGTGGGTTCATACTCTATTTCTCCTTTGTTGTCAGGCTTTACTTAGTATAATGTCAACAGAATTCATCCATGTTGCAGCATGTGTTAGAATTCCCTTCGTTTTTAATGCTGAATAATACTCCATAGTATTATGAGTACATACCGCACCTGGCTTATCCGTTTCTTGGTCAATGAACATGTGGGTTTCTTTCATGCTTTGGTTATTGTGAATAATGCTGCTATGAACACGGGTATACAAATATGTCTTCCAGAGTGTGCGTCTCTCCATCTCTTCTGGGTGTATACTCAGAAGTAGAATTGCTGGATCATATGGTTTTAAGATTTTTATCTGCTTGTGATGGAGAAAATGTTCATATGTTGAGGAATGGAGAAGTCATTTTGGCTTATTTGTGGTTCAGCTTGAACTTTGTGTGAACTAAGACAGCCTGTCTGACTCTCAGAGCTCATCTGTCTTAACCATTGAAATAAAGAACGTCTGTTTTGAAAATAAGGATGAACAACTCCTTTCTTATGGTGTCCATGAAAAGACAAGTTTCCCTTCCCAGATGGTGTCCTGCTGCCTGAAGAACTTGTAACTGTGGTCTCTGCCTATTTCTGTTGCTCACCAGCTGAATCTCTTTTAAATTCTGTCATACTTGACACTGTTCTGAGTCAACTGGCCTCTTAGGAGGTACCGTTACTCCCTTCACCCAACGTCACTTTGGCTTGATATAATCGTCTGAACCTTGCAATTTTCCTTCCAGCACCTCAAGATGACAGCAACCCTGACCGCATGGTGCTAACTGACTACCTTCTTACTCCTATACCTGTGCTGTCAGGGTGGCTCCTAACCCCATATGACTAATGCTCTTCTAAGAAGAGAACAGAATACAGAGAGTATACACGGACACCAAGGAGTGAGCGACTTAATAAATAAAAATACAAAACACCTAGATATACTGAATTTCAGACAAAGAGTGAATATTCAAATATATATTTCAATACACAGCTTTTATATAAATGTACATTTGTGTATTAATTATACTTATATTTTAAATCTGTACATATACATTACAAGCACTATC
Source organism: Oryx dammah (assembly GCF_014754425.2). Lineage (NCBI taxonomy): Eukaryota > Metazoa > Chordata > Mammalia > Artiodactyla > Bovidae > Oryx > Oryx dammah. The sequence continues at coordinate 6,244 of NW_024071028.1, forward strand.
AGGCACTGATTTATTGTGCCTCAAAGATACTACCTTTTCTTATAAATTGAAGGTTTGTGGCAACCATGTGATGGTCAAATGATTGTTAGCATTTCTTCTTTTTACAAATACAGTATCTTAAAATTACAGAAGAATCTGAAGGAGCAAGAAAACTTGGAGCCTGGCTGGCTACAGTCCTTGGGGTCGCAAGACTCAGACACAACTGAGCAACTGAATGACAACAACATAGCAGGGAGCAATTTGCTGGTGGTGGCAGTAGGCGCCCGGCTCTGATTCCTGGGGTGTTTCTCAAAAGTTGATGAGGAAGCACTGCTTGGGCGAGGGATATGCTGGGAGTTGTAGATCAGGCAGAACAAGAGAAAGAGGAAAGGAGAGAGAAAAAAGTTAGCACCCCACTCCAGTACTCTTGCCTGGAAAATTCCATGGACGGAGGAGCCTGGTGGGCTGTAGTCCATGGGGTCGCTAAGAGTCAGACACGACTGAGCGACTTCACTTTCACTTTTCACTTTCATGCATTGGAGCAGGAAATGGCAACCCACTCCAGGGTTCTTGCCTGGAGAATGCCAGGGATGGGGGAGCCTGGTGGGCTGCCGTCTATGGGGTCACACAGAGTCGGACACGACTGAAACAAATTAGCAGCAGCAGCAGCAGCAGGGCTCCTTCACTGAATGGACCTAGATTCAGCCCTGTGGGTCTTGGAAAGAGAACAAAGCAGAGAGTGAGAGTAAGCAAGTTCTCCTGGGAGAGAGAAAGTCAGAAGCCTCCAGCCAGCAGTTTGGGGAGACCTGCAGTTTACCTTGAAATCCCAGGCTTCAGCATCAACAGTCTCGGAGAGAGACAACCATGAGGAGTGGCTTAGTTCTCTGCCCAGGAATTGGACCCGGGTGGCCTGGGTGAAAAACCAGGAATCTTAATCTCTAGTCCACCAGCGGCTAGCAACTAGAAACAAGGTTCTCCTGGTTCTTGCCCCCAGTAAAAAAAATGCACTTCTCCAGGAGGCAAAAACTAAAAATATGATAAACGTGCATTACTGGAGACACAGCACAGTCGTGGGGGAGCACACAGAGGAGGCTTGTTAAGACAGAAGCCAGGCAGAGTTCACACCCAATAGAAAGGCTGTGGGCGTCCTCCGGAAGGAGGAGGAGCCCCATAAAGAGCCTGTTAAATTGCCTGTACAGGGTAGTTCTTCCCGTCTTTGTTTGCCTTTGGCTAATTACCTGCCTTGCCCTAAGACCCTCCCTGACAAGTGTGTGCAGCTCTTTTTCCTAGATGGATTCCAGCACATAGGCCTGTGGGGGCCCTGGACATCACCTATTATGGGATGGTGCCCCCATCTTTTTGTCCCCCAAGGAGACTTTCTGTGCATGTGCGGTGCCCTAAAGATAGAAAATATGTGGCCTCTTGATCTTTGACACACACAGGCTTTAGCCCCTCTTTGTCCCTCCCATGATTGTTACATTACCGTGTCCACAGCAGACAAAGTCCAGCTATTTATTCTGTTCCTGTCATTTCCATCTCCAAGTGGGAACAGAAGGCTGATTGTAAATATCTAGCCTAGAGCCCACTTGCCTTCTTTCTTGGGAAATGTAAACAGAAGGCTTCTTTCTCCTGTTCATCTACCCTTCGTGTGTCTACTTTGCAGGCTCCAGACAAAGAACTTAAGAGGATAGAGGGCACGGTATTCTGCCCCAACAGCAGTAAAGTTTAAATGCTTCAACAAGGTGATATAAGCTTCCCTGGTGGCTCAGACAGTAAAGAATTTGCTTGCCATGCAAGAGACATAAGAGATGTGGATTCGATTCCTGGGTAGTGAAGATCCCTGCAGGAGGGAACAGCAACCTGCTCCAGTGTTTTTGCCTGGAGAATCCTGTGGACAGGGGAGCCTGGCGGGCTATAGTCCATGGGGTCACAAAGAGTTGGATACAACTGAACAACTAACACTTTCACTTTTCTTTCACTAATAAAATAGGTGGTCAAGGAAATGAAGCAGGTACAGAATTCATCCAGCTAATATTGCCAAAAGGTACACTAAAATAGGCACTAAAAGAGACATCAAAAACATGGCCAACTCTCACAGGAAAAGATGACCTTCATTCATAATTATTGGAGAAATGCAAATCAAAACGACAATGAGGTACCACCTCATGCTGTTCAGAACGGCCATGATTAAAAAGTTTACAAATAATAAATGTTGTTAGAGGGTGTGGAGAAAAGGGAACCCTCTTACACTGTTGGTGGGGATGTAAAGTGGTGCAGTCGTTACGGAAAACACTATAAAGGGTCCTCAAAAAACTAAAAATTGAGTTGATATAGGATCCAGTAATCCCACTTCTGACTGTATACCCAGACAAAACTATAACTCAAAAAGATACATGCATCCCTATGTTCATAGCAACGCTATTTACAATAGCCAAGGCATGGAAACAATCGAAAACTCATCAATATGTTAGGGGAAGCACACTGATTGAAACCGCCCACCCTGGCCAGGCACCATAGTAAACATTTGCATGAATTGTCTCATGACAGGAGGTCCTGGTAAGGCACAGGGAACTAGTAAGCCTCCACCAACCAGAAGAATTTGAATATAGTTCCCTGGGTTATACAATAGGACCTTGTTGTTTATCTATTTTATATATGATAGTTTGCACGTGCTAATCCCAAACTCCCAATCC
>NW_024071029.1:0-8915 GCF_014754425.2 Oryx dammah
AGACCTCAGCCTCGTTCAGTGCAGGGACCGAGATGCAGGCTCAGGGGTACTTCTTGTGTTCTTGAAACGGGCAGGACAGAGCATTGTCCACTTAGGGATTGAAATGTGGGCTCGGGAGTTTTTGTTAGGGCCTTGCACAAAGGCACGTCAATCCTTGTTCAGCGCAGTGAGTGCGATGCTCGATGGGAAGTGTTTCCTGGGTGGACTGACCAAGGGCAGAACACAAGGACACACACTAGTTCAGAGTCATGGAGCAAGTTGTGGGCTCAGGATTGTAGGTCAGGTGCCTGAATATGGCCAGCCCTAGCCTGAGAGTCAGAGAGAGGCTCAGTAGTGTTGGCTGGCACCTTGACAAGTGCAGGACCCATCCTAGGTCAATGCAGAGACGATGTTGTGGGTCAGGAGTGTTTGTCGGGCCTTGACTCAAGGCAGGGTCCAGCATGAGTGAGTCCTGGGAGTGAGATATGGGCTCAAGAGTGTTGGACGGGGCATGGAACCAGTGCAGGACCCAGCAGAGTTCAGTTCAGGGAATGTGATGTGGGCCCAGGAGTGATTGTCTGAGGCTTGAAGAAGGGCAGGACCCAGTCTGAATCAGAAGAGGGACCAAAATGTGGGCTCCTGAATATTTGTCAAGAGCTTGTGCAAGTTCAGGACACAACATGGTTCAGTGCAGTGACCGTATGTGGGTCACGCTTGACTTTCCGGATGTGAACAAGTGCAAGACCAGCCTGGGTCAGCGAAGGGACCTAGATATGGGCTCAGGTGTCATTTTCAGGGGCTTGAACAAGTGCAGGATCCAGCTTGGTTCCATTCAGGGACACAAATGTGCACTAAGGAGTGTTGTCGGTATCTTGTACAAGGGCAGGACTCAGCCTGATTCAGTGCAAGGACCTAGAGGTGGGCCCAGGAGTATTTATCAGAAACTTCGACAACAGATATGTGCTGAGGAGTGTTTGTCTGAGGCTTTCTCCAATGTAAGATTCAGCCTGGTTCACTGCAGGGACCTAGTCTCCTCGGACTCAGGAGTGTTTGTCGGCTTGTTGTTCAAAGGCTTGACCCAGCCTTCTTGAGTGCAGTGAGTGGGATATGGGATCACTAGTATTTCCTGGGGGAATGAACAATGGTGGTACACTCCATAGTTCCAAGGCATGGAGCTACTTGTCGGCTCAGGAATGCTTGCTGGGGTCTTGAATAAGGCTGGGCACTAGCATGAGAGTCAGATACAGGCTCAGCTATGGTGGTAGGGGCCTTGAATAAGTGCAGGACCCAGCCTGGTTCATGGCAGAGACTTAGATGTGGGCACAGAGGTGTTTCTCGGGGGCGTAAACAAAGTCACAACCCAGCATGGTTCAGAGCCAGAACCCAGATGTGAGCTCAGGCATGTTTGTTGGGGGCTTGAACAAACGAAGGTCCCTGCTGGGTCAGTGCAGGGTCCAGGATGTGGGCTTAGGAGCATTTGCAGGGATGCAACAGGGGCAGCCTACAAAATGCTTCAGTGCCAGACTCAAGATGTTGGCTCAGGCCTGATATTAGGGGTCATGAACATGGGAAGCACTTAGCCTCGTTCCATGCAAAACCCGCCATTTGGGCTCAGGGTTGTCTGTCAGTGATTGCATGCGGGAAGAAGCTAGGTTGGTTCAGAGCAGAGACCAAGACGGGTTCAGAAGTATTTGTTGTGGACTTGTAGAATGGCAGGATGGAGCCTGTTCCGGGTAAGCACCCAAATGAGGCTCGGGCGTATTTGTCGGGGTTGAAGAAGGGCACGACCAAACCTGGTTAGGTGCAGCGACTGTGAGGGGGCTCGGCAGTGTCTACCAGGGTCTTGCACAAGGCCTGGACCCAGGCTGGGTCAGTGCAGGTCCTTAGATGTCAATTCAGCAGTGTCCGTTGAGGCTTCAAGATGGGCAGACCTTAGCCTCAATCAGTACAGGGACTTAGATGCGGGCTCATAGAAATTTCTTTTGATCTTGAACAAGGGCAGGACCAAGCATTGTCAGCATAGGGATCGAAATCTGGGCTCAGGAGTGTTTGTTGGGGTCTGACACAAAGGCACATAGACCTTTTTCAGTGCAGCAAGTGCGAAGCCAGATCGGGAATGTTTCCTGGAGGGACTGAGCAAGGGCAGGACACAAGGACACATCCTAGTTCAGAGTCATGCAGTGAGTTGTGGGCTCTGGATTGTAGGTCAGTTGCTTGAATATGGCCAGGCGTAGCCTGAGATTCAGAGAGAAGGCTCAGCAGTGTTGGCCGGCACCTTGAACAATTGCAGGACCTATCCTAGGTCAGTGCAGAGATGACATTGTGGGCTCAGGAGGGTTGGTCAGGGCTTGACTAAAGGCAGGGTCCAGCATGTGTGAGTCCTGGGAGTGAGATATGGGCTGAAGAGTGTTGGTCAGGGCATGGAACCAGTTCACGATACAGCAGAATTCAGTTCAGGGACTGTGATGTGGGCCCAGGAGTGATTGTGTGGGTCTTGAAGAAGGCCAGGACCCAGTCTGGATCAGTAGAGTGACTGAAATGTGGGTTGTGGAATATTTGTCGAGGGCTTGTGCAAGGACAGGGCCCAACCTGGTTCAGTGCAGGGACCGTATGTGGGCTCACACGTGTTTCTCCAGATCTGAACAATCTCAAGATCAGCCTAGGTCAGCGAAGGGACCTAGATGTGGGCTCAGGAGTGCTTTTCAGGGGCTTGAACAAGCCCAGGATCCAGCTTGGTTGTATTCAGGGATACAGATATGTGATAAGGAGTGTTGTAGGTGTCATGCACAGTGGCAGGACTCAGCCTGATTCAGTGCACGGACCTAGAGGTGGGCCCAGGAGTATTTTTCAGAAATTTCGACAACAGATGTGCACTGAGGAGTGTTTGTCGGAGGCTTTATCCAGTGCAAGATTCAGCCTGGTTCACTGCAGGGACCTCGTGTCCTAGGGGCAGGATTGTTTGTCGGGGTCTTGCTCAAAGGCATGACCCAGCCTTCTTGAGTGTAGCGAGTGGGATGTGGGGTCACCTCTGTTTCTTGATGGACTGAACAATAGCGGTACACACCATAGTTCCCAGGCATCGAGCTACTTGTCGGCTCAGGACTGCTTGCCGTTGGGTCGAATAAGGCCAGGAACTAGCGTGAGAGTCAGATGCAGGCTCAGCTATGTTGGTAGAGGCCTTGAATATGTGCAGGACCCAGCCTGGTTTATGGCAGGGACTTAGATGTGGGTGCAGAGGTGTTTCTCGGAGGTGTAAAGTAAGTCAGGACCCAGCATGGTTCAGAGCCAGAACAAAGATGTGAGATCACGAGTGTTTGTTGGGGGCTTGAACATACGCAGGGCCCTGCCAGGCCAGTGCAGGGCCTAGGAAGTGGGCTTAGGAGCATTTGCAGGGATGCAACAGGGGCAGCTCTCAAATGCTTCAGTGCCAGACTTAAGATGTCAGCTCATGCCTGATATTAGTGGCCATCAACATAGGAAGCACTTAGCCTTGTTCCGTGCAAGACCCGATATTTGGGCACAAGTTTGTCTGTCAGTCCTTGCACACGGGAAGAAGCTAGCCTGGTTCAGTGCAGAGACTGAGACGTGGGTTCAGAAGTATTTGTCGTGGCCTTGAAGAAGGGCAGGACCCAGCCAGGTGTGGGTAAGCACGGAAAAGAGCCTCAGGAGTATTTGTCGGGGTGAAAGAATGCAGGACCCAGCCTGGTTCGGTGCATTGACTGGGAGGGAGGCTCGGGAGTGTTTGCAAGGGTCTTGCACAAGGCCTGGACCCAGTCTGGGTCAGTGCAGGTCCTTAGATGTCAATTCAGTAGTATCCGTTGAGGCTTTAATTGGGCAGAAATTAGCCTGGTTCAGTACAGGGACCGAGATGCGGGCTCAGGGGTATTTCGTGGTCTTGAACAAGGGCAGGACCAAGCATGGTCCGCATAGGTATGGAAATGTGGGCTCGGGAGCGTTTCTTGGGGTCTTGCACAAAGGCACATCGAGCCTTGTTCAGTGCAGCAAGTGCCATGCCGGATTGGTAGTGTTTCCTATGGGGACTGACCAAGGGCAGGACACACCCTAGTTCAGAGTCAGGGAGTGAGTTGTGGGCTCAGGATTGTAGGTCGGTGATTTGAATATGGCCAGGACTAGCCTGAGATTCAGAGAGAGGCTCAGCAGTGTTGGCCAGCACCTTGAACAAGAACAGGAGCCATCCTAGGTCAGCACAGAGATGACGTAGTGGGCTCAGGAATGTTTGTCGGGGCTTGACTAAAGGCAGGGTCACCCTGTGTGGATTCTGGGAGTGAGATATGGGCTCAGGAGTGTTGGTCAGGGCATGGAACCAGTTCAGGACCCAGCAGAATTCAGCTCAGGGACCATGATGTGGATCTAGGATCCATTGTCCGGGGCTTAAAGAAGGCCAGTACTCATTCTGGATCAGTAGAGGGATATGTGGGCTCTGGAATATTTGTCGAGGGCTTGTGCAAGTACAGGGGCCACCTGATTCAGTGCAGGGACCATATGTGGGCTCATGTGTGTGTCTTGTGTCTGAACAAGCGCAGGACCAGCCTAGGTCAGTGATGCGACCTAGATGTGGGTTAAGGTGTTGTTTCTAGGGGCTTGAACAAGTGCAGGATCCAACTTGGTTCTGTTCAGGGCCACCAGTGTGTGGTAAGGAGTGTTGTAGGTGTCATGCACAAGGGCAGGACCTAGCCTGATTCAGTGCATGGACCTAGAGGTGGGCCCAGGAGTATTTTTCTTAAGCTTGGACAACAGATGTGCACTGAGGAGTATTTTCGGAGGCTTTATCCAGTGAAAGATTCAGCCTAGTTCACTGCAGGGACATAGTGTCCTAGGGCTCAGGAGTGTTTGTCGGGTTGTTGTTCAAAGGCATGACCCAGGCTTCTTGAGTGCCCTGAGTGGGATGTGAGATGGCCTGTGTTTCCAAGGGGACTGAACAATGGCGGTACACACCACAGTTCCGAGGCATGGAGCTATTTGTAGGCTCAGGATTGCCTGCTGGTGGCTCAAATAAGGGCAGTAACTAGCATGAGTTTCAGATACAGACTCAGGTATGCTGGTCGCTACCTTGAATACGTGCAGGACCCAGCATGGTTCATGGCAGGTACAGAGATGCTGGCATAGGAATATTTCTCGGGGGCATAAACAAAGGCAGGACCCAGCCTGGTTCAGTGCCGGACCCGAGTTGTCAGCTCAGGAGTGTTTGTTGGGGGTATGAAAAGAGGCCGGGCCCCAGCGGGATCAATGCAGGGCCCATGATGTGGGCTCAGGAGCATTTGCTTGGGTGCAACATGGGCAGCTCCGAAAATGCTTCAGTGCCTGGTTCAAGACGTTGGCTCAGGCCTTTATTAGGGGTTATGAACATGGGCTGTGCATTGCCTCGTTCCAAGCAGGACTCAACATTTGGGCTCAGGGTTGTCTGTCATTGCTTGCATGTCAGAAGAAGCTAGCCTGGTTCAGTGCAGTGACCAAGAAGTGTGTTGTGAAGTATTTGCTGTGGCCGTGAAGAAGGGCAGGACCTAGCATGATTCAGTGTGGAGACAGGGAGAGAGACCCAGGAGTGTTTGCAAGTGTCTTGCACTGCAAGGGTCTTGCACAAGGCCTGGAGCCAGCTTGGTTCAGTACAGCTCCTTAGATGTCGATTCAGGAGTATCCGCTGAGGCTTCAGTATGGGCAGACCTTAGCCTCATTCAGTACAGGGACGGAGATACAGGCTCAGAGGTATTCCTTGTGGTCTTGAACAAGGGCAGGACCGAGTATTCTCTGCATAGGGATCGAAATGTGGGCTCGGGAGTTTGTTGGGGTCTTGCACAAAGGCAGGTCGATGCTTGTTCAGTGCAGCGAGTGTGATGCTGGATCGGAGTGTTTCCTGGGGGACTGAACAAGGGCAGGACACAGGGAAACAAGCTATTTCAGAGACTGGGAGAGAGTTGTGGGCTCAGGATTGTAGGTCGTGTGCTTGAATATGGCCAGCCCTAGCCTGAGATTCAGAGAGAGGCTCGGTAGTGTTGGCCGGCACCTTGACAAGTGCAGGACACATCCTAGGTCAGTGCAGAGACGACGTTGTGGGACAGGAGTGTTTGTCGAGTCTTGACTCAAGGCAGGGTCCAGCATGAGTGAGTCCTGGGAGTGAGATATGGGCTCAAGAGTGTTGGACGGGGCATGGAACCAGTGCAGGACCCAGCAGAGTTCAGTCCAGGATATGCTATGTGGGACCAGGAGTGATTTTCTGGGGTTTAAAGAAGTCCAGGACCCAGTCTGGATCAGTAGAGGAACTGAAATGTGGGCTCCGTAATATTTGTCGAGGGCTAGTTCAAGTACAATGCCCACCTTGGTTCAGTGAAGGGACCATATGTGGCCTCACGCATGTCTTTCGTGTCTGAACAAGAACAGGACCAGCCTGGGTCAGTGAAGGGACCTAGATATGAGCTCAGGTGTCTTTCTCAGGGGCTTGAACAAGCACAGGATCCAGCTTGGTTCCCTTCAGGGACACAGATGTGTGCTAAGGAATGTTGTAGGTGTCATGCACATGGGCAGGACCCAGCCTGATTCAGTGCACGGACCGAGAGGTAGGCCCAGGAGTATTTTTCAGAAGCTTGAACAACAGATGTGCACTGGGGAGTGTTTGCAGGCTTATCCAGTGCAAGATTCATCCTGGTTGACTGCAGGGACCTAGAGTCCTAGGGCTCAGGAGTGTTTGTCGGGGTCTTGCTCAAAGATATGACCCGAACTTCTTGAGTTGTAGCGAGTGTGATGTGGGATCGCCTGTGTTTTCTGATGGACTGAACAACGGCAGTACACACCATAGTTCCGAGGCATGTAACTACTTGTCGGCTCAGGATAGCTTGCTGTTGGCTCGCATAAGTCTGGGAACTAGCGTGAGTCAGATGCAGGCTCAGCTATGGTGGTAGGGGCCTTGAATAAGTGCTGGACCCAGCCTGGTTCATTGCAGGGACTTAGATGTGGGTGCAGAGTTGTTTCTCGGTGACGTAAGCAAAGTCATGGCCCAGCATGGTCCAGAGCCGGAACCGAGATGTGGGCTCAGGTGTGTCTGTTGCTGTCTTGCACAAAGACAGGGCCTTGCCAGGTCAGTGCAGGGCCCAGGATGTGGGCTTAGGAGCATTTGCAGTGATGCAACAGGGGCTACTCCCAAAATGGTAGTGCCAGACACAAGATGTTGGCTCAACCCTGATATTAGGGTTCATGAACATGGGAAGCCCTTAGCCTCGTCCCATGCAAGGCCTGACATTTGGGCTGAGGATTGTCTGTCAGTGCTTACGCAGGAAGAAGCTAGCCTGGTTTAGTGCAGAGACCGAGACGTGTGTTCAGAAGTATTTGTCACGCCTTGAAGAAGAGCAGGATGGAGCTGGGTCTGAGTAAGCACCGAAATGAGCCTCAGGAGTATTTGTTGGGGTGGAAGAATGGCAGGACCCAGCCTGGTTCAGTGTAGCGGCTGGGAGGGAGGCTTGGGAGTGTTAGCAAGGGTCTAGCATAAGGCCTGGACACAGCCTGGGTCAGTGCAGGTCCTTAGATGTCAATTCAGCAGTATTCATTGAGGCTTCATTTGGGCAGACCTTAGCCTGGTTCAGTATAGGGACTGCGATGGCTGCTCAGGGGTATTTCACAGTCTTGAACAGGGCAGGAATAAGCATGGTCCTCGAAGGTATCGAAATGTGGGCTCAGGAGCGTTTGTTGGGGTCTTGCACAAAGGCACATCAAGCCTTGTTCAGAGCAGCAAGTGCAATGCCGGATCAGGATTGTTTCCTGGAGGGACTGACCAAGGGCCAGACACACCATAGTTCAGAGTCAGGGAGCAAATTGTGGGCTCAGGATTGTAGGTCGCTTGCTTGAATATGGCCAGGACTAAAATGGCAACCCAGTCCAGTGTTCTTGCCTGGAGAACCCCAGGGACGGGGGAGCCTGGTGGGCTGCCGTACATGGGGTCGCACAGAGTCGGACACAACTGAAGTGACTCAGTAGCAGCAGCAGAAACCAGAATGTCAGAGAGGCTGAGTAGTCTTGGCCGGCACCTTGAACAAGGGCAGAATCCATTCTAGGTGAGTGCAGAGACGACTCAGGAATGTTTGTCGGGGCATGACTAAAGACAGGGTCCAACCTGTGTGAGTTGTGGGAGTGAGAAATGGGCTCAGGAGTGTTGGTCAGGGCATGGAACCAGTTTAGGATCAGCAGAATTCAGTTCAGGGACCACGATGTGGGCCCAGGAGCGATTGTCTGGGGCTTGAAGAAGGCCAGGACCCAGTCTGGATCAGAAGAGGGACTGAAATGTGGGCTCCAGAATATTTATCGAGGGCTTGTGCAAGTAAAGGGCCCAGATTGGTTCAGTACAGGGACCATATGTGGCCTCACGTGTGTCTCTCAGGTCTGAACAAGCACAGGGCCAGCCTGGGTCAGCGAAGGGACCTAGACTTGGGCTCAGAAGTCATTTTTAGTGGCTTGAACAAATGGAGGATTCAGCTTGATTCCGTTCAGGGCCGCAGATGTGTGCTAAGGAATGTTGTAGGTGTCATGCACAAGGGCAGGACCCAGCCTGATTCAGTGCACAGACCTAGAGGTGGGCCGAGGAGTATTTTTCAGAAGCTTGGACAACCAATGGGCAACTGGGCAGTGTTTTCCTGAGGCTTTACCCGTGCAAGATTCAGCCTGGTTCACTGCAGGGACCTAGTGTCCTAGGGCTCAGGAGTGTTTGTCGGGGTCTTGCTCAAAGGCATGACCCAGCCTTCTTGAGTGTAACGAGTGGGATATGGGATCGCCCGTGTTTCCTGATGGACTGAACAATGGTGGCACACACCGTATTTCCAAGGCATTGAGCTACGCAGGATGTGGGCTCATGGGCATTTGCTGGGGTGCAACAGGGGAAGCTCCGAAAATGCATCAGTGCCAGACTCAAGAAGTTGGCTCAGGCCTGTTATTAG
>NW_024071030.1:0-8914 GCF_014754425.2 Oryx dammah
CCAAAATAAAGTCTGACACTGTTTCCACTGTTTCCCCATCTATTTCCCATGAAGTGATGGGACCAGATGCCATGATCTTCATTTTCTGAATGTTGAGATTTAAGCCAACTTCTTCACTCTCCTCTTTCACTTTCATCAAGAGGCTTTTTAGTTCCTCTTCACTTTCTGCCATAAGGGTGGTGTCATCTGCATATCTGAGGTTATTGATATTTCTCCCGGCAATCTTGATTCCAGCTTGTGTTTCTTCCAGTCCAGCGTTTCTCATGATGTACTCTGCATATAAGTTAAATAAGCAGGGTGACAATATACAGCCTTGACATACTCCTTTTCTTATTTGGAACGAGTCTGTTGTTCCATGCCCAGTTCTAACTGTTGCTTCCTGACCTGCATACAGATTTCTCAAGAGGCAGGTCAGGTGCTCTTGTATTCCCATCCCTCTCAGAATTTTCCACAGTTTATTGTGATCCACACAGTCAAAGGCTTTGGCATAGTCAATAAAGCAGAAATATATGTTTTACTGGAACTCTCTTGCTTTTTCCATGACCCAGCAGATGTTGGCAATTTGATCTCTGGTTCCTCTCCCTTTTCTAAAACCAGCTTGAACATCAGGAAGTTCACGGTTCATGTAGCTCTACTTTAATTTTTTGAAAAGCTTACATACTGTTTTCCATAGTGACTACATCAATTTACATTTCCACCAGTAGTGAACAAATGTTCCCTTCCCTCCACATCCTTGCCAATATTTGCCTTTTGTTGTCGTTTTGATAATAGTCATTCTGACCGGTGTGATGTGACATCTCATTGTGGTTTTGATTTGCGTTTCCCTATGATGAGTGATGTTGAGCATCTTTTCAAGTGCCTTCTGGCCATTTGTATGTCTCCTTTGGAAAAATACTTATAAAGATCTTCTACCCATTTTTAAATTAGATGATACAACCAATACTTTTTCTTCTTCTTGTTCTCTTACATATTTATATTTTCCTACATAGTCAGCATTCAGGTTTCATGGCATGGAATATAGAATACTTCACTGACATTTTTTTCACTTTTATTGAAGTATAGTTGGCAAGTAGAATTGAAAGATATTTAAACTGTGTAATGTTACACTGAGATTTTTGAGAATACTATTGAAACACTGAAAATTGTAAATTATCTACCATTTATCTGAATCAAATTAGTGTCTCAGTGAGCAGCTAGTAACTTGGAAAGCAAACTGCTGGGGCCTCGTGCTAGGAATTGCATTCTCTTTGGGGAAGGGGGTGTTGAGCCATCTGCTCCAGTTTAGCAGTAAAAGAAGAACATAGGTTAGAAGGCCACTTCAAAGAAGGGAACAATTGCTTGACAATAAAAACTTGTGAAAGATGTATTTTAAAGACATTTCAAGACAAGTGGAAATTTTCTTCAGTCCAGTGAAGTCACTCAGTCATGACTAAATATTTGTGACCCCATGGACTGCAGCACACCAAGCTTCCCAGTCCATCATCAACTCCCAGAGCTTACTCAAACTCATGTCCATAGAGTCCATGATGCCATCCAATCATATTATCCTATGTTGTCCCCTTCTCCCCCTGCCTTCAGTCTTTTCCAGCATCAGTGTCTTTCTAATGAGTCAGTTCTTCCCATCAGGTGGCCAAAGTATTGGAGTTTCAGCATCAGCATCAATCCTTCCAATGAATATTTAGGACTGACTTAATTTAGGACTGACTGATTGGATCTCCCTGTAGTCCAAGGGACTCTTAAGACTCTTTCCCAATACCACAGCTCAAAAGCATCAATTTCTCGGCTCTCAGGTTTTTTTTATAGTCCAACTCTCACATCCATACATGACTACTGGAAAAACCATGGCTTTGACTAGATAGATGGACCTTTGCTGGCAAAGTAATGTCTCTGCTTTTTAATATGCTGTCTAGATTGGTCATAGCTTTCCTTCCAGGGAGCAAGTGGCTTTTAATCTCCTGGCTGCAGTCACTATCTGCAGTGATTTTGGAGTCCAAAAAATAAAGTCTCTCACTGTTTCCACTGTTTCCCCATCTATTTGCCATGAAGTGATGGGAGTTGAACGGTTCTACAAAGACCTACAAGACCATCTAGAACTAACACCCCAAAAGATGTCTTCTTCATTATAGGGGACTGGAATACAAATGTAGAATTCAAGAGATACCTGGAGTAACAGGCAAATTTCACCTTGGATTACAAAATGAAGCAGGCCAAAGGCTAACAAAGTTTTCCCAAGAGAATGCACTGGTCATAGCAAACACCCTCTTCCAACAACACAAGAGAAGACTCTACACATGGACATCACCAGATGGTCAAAACTGAATTCGGATTAATTATATTCTTTGCAGCCAAAATGGGGAAGATCTATATAGTCAGCAAAAAGAAGATTGGGAGCTGACTGTGGCTCAGGTCATGAACTCCTTATTGCCAAATTCAGACTTAAATTGAAGAAAGTAGGGAAAACCACTAAACCATTTAGGTATGACCAAAATCAAATCTCTTGTGATTATAAAGTGGAAGTGACAGATTCAAGGGATTAGATCTTATAGACAGAGTGCCTGAAGAACTACGAAGAACTATGGAGGGAGGTTCATGACATTATACAGGAGGCTGAGATCAAGACCATTCCCAAGAAAAAGAAAGGCAAACAGGCAAAATTGCTGTCTGAGGAGGTCTTACAAATAGTTGTGAAAAGAATAGAAGTGAAAAGCAAAGGAGAAAAGGAAAAATATATCCATTTGAATGCAGAGTTCCAAACATTAGCAAGGAGAAATAAAAAAGCCTTCTTCAGTGACCAATGCAAAGAAATAGAGGAAAACAATAGAATGGGAAAGACTAGAAATCTCTTGAAGAAAATTAGAGATACTAAGGGAACATTTCATGCAAACATGGGCTCAATAAAGGACAGAAATGATATAGACCAAACAGAAGCAGAAAATATTAAGAAGAGGTGGCAAGAATACACAGAAGAACTATATAGAAATGATCTTCATGACCCAGATAATCACAATGGTATGGTCTCTCATCTAGAACAAGACATTCTGGAATGTGAAGTCAAGTTGGCCTTCAGAAGCATCACTACAAAGAAAGCTAGTGGAGGTGATGGAATTCCAGTTGAGCTATTTCAAATCCTAAAAGATGATGCTGTGAAAGTGCTGCATTCAATATGAAAGCTAATTTGAAAGTGGCAGTGGCCACAAGACTGGAAAAGGTCAGTTTTCATTCCAATCCCAAAGAAAGGCAATGTGAAAGAATGCTCAAACTGCCACACAATTGCACTCACCTCATATGCTAGTAAAGTAATGCTCAAAATTCCCAAGCCAGGCTTCAACAGTACATGAATCATGAACTTCCAGATGTTCAAGCTGGTGTTAGAAAAGGCAGAGTTACCAGAGATCAAATTGCCAACATCCTTTGGATTATTGAAAAAGCAAGAGAGTTCCAGAACAACATCTATTTCTGCCTTATTGACTATGCCAAAGCCTTTGACTGTGTGGATCACCACAAACTGGAAAATTTTTAAAGAGATGGGAATACCAGACCACCTGACCTGCCTCTTGAGAAATCTGTATGTAGGTCAAGAAGCAAGAGTTAGAACTGCACATGGAACAACAGACCATTTCCAAATAGGGAAAGGAGAATGTCAAGGCTGTATATTGTCACCCTGCTTATTTAACTTATACGCAGAGTACCTCATAAGAAATCCTGGGCTGGATGAAGCACAAGCTGGAATCAAGATTTCCAGGAGAAATATCAATAACCTCAGATATGCAGATGACACCACCCTTATGGCAGAAAATGAAGAAGAGCTAAAGAGCTGCTTGATGCAAGTGAAAGAGGAGAGTGAAAACATTTACTTAAAAATCAACATTCATAGATGTCAACTACAGAAAAAAAAAGTATGAAAAATACAAACATATGGAGGCTAAACAACACACTTATAAATAACCAACATTTCAGAGAAGAAATTAAAAAAATCATATGCTTAGAAACGAATGAAAATGAAAACACAACAACCCAAAAACCTATGGGATTCAGTAAAAGCAGTGCTAAGGGGAAGGTTCATAGAAATACAAGCTTACCTCAAGAAACAGAAGATAAATCAAATAAATAACCTAACTCTACACCTAAAGTAACTAGAAAAGGAAGAAACGAAGAACCCCAGGGTAAGTAGAAGGAAATAAATCACAAAAATTAGGGCCGAAATAAATGGAAAAAAAAAGAGAGAGAGAGAGACCATAGCAAAAATCAACAAAGCTAAAAGAGAGGTTCTTCGAGAGGATAAATAAAATAGATAAACCATTAGCCAGACTTGTCATGAAAAAAGGGAGAAGAATCAAATTAACAAAATTAGAAATGAAAATGGCGAAATCACAACAGACAACATAGAAATACAAAGGATCATAAGAGACTACTATCAGCAACTATATGTCAATAAAATGGACAACTTGGAAGAAATGGACAAATTCTTACAAAATTATAATTTTCCAAAACTAAACCAGGAAAAAATAGAAAATCTTAACAGATCCATCACAAGCATGGGAATCAAAACTGTAATCAGAAATCTTTCTGCAAACAGAAGCTCAGGACCAGACGTCTTCACAGCTGAATTCTACTAAAAATTTAGAGAAGAGCTAACACCTATCCTACTCAAACTCTTCCGGAACATTGCAGAGGAAGGTAAACTTTCAAACTCATTTTATGAGGCCACCATAACCCTAATAACAAAACCTGACAAACATGCCACAAAAAATGAAATCTACAAGCCAATATCACTGATGAACATAGATGCAAAAATCCTTAACAAAATTCTAGCAAACAGAATCCAACAACATATTCAAAAAGATCATATATCATGACCAAGTGGGCTTTATCCCAGGGATGCAAGGATTCTTCAATATTTGCAAATCAATCAATGTAATACACCACATTAACAAATTAAAAGATAAAAACCATATGATTATCTCAATAGATGCAGAAAAAGCCTTTGACAAAATTCAGTATCCATTTATGATAAAAACCCTCCAGAAAGCCAGAATAGAAGGAACATACCTCAACATAATAAAAATATATGACAAACCCACAGCAAATATTATCTTCAATGGTGAAAAATAGAAAGCATTTCTTCTAAAATCAGGAACAATGAAGGATGCCCACTCTAACTTATAAAGTTGCTTCAGTTGTGTCCAACTCTGTGTGACCCCATAGAAGGCAGCCCACCAGGCTCCCCCATCCCTGGGATTCTTCAGGCAAGAACACTGAAGTGGGTTTCCATTTCCTTCTCCAATGCATGAAAGTGAAAAGTGACAGTAAAGTTCTCAGTCGTGTCCAACTCCTAGCAACCCCATGGACTGTAGCCTACCAGGCTCCTCTGTCCATGGGCATTTCCAGGCAAGAGTACTGTAGTGGGTTGCCATTGCCTTCTCTGGACTCAACAGATATGAGTTTGAGTAAACTCTGGGAATTGGTGATGGACTGGGAGACTTGGTGTGTTGCATTCCATGGGATCACAAGGAGTCGGACACGACTGAGCAACTGAACTGAAGTGAAAGCACCATTTCATGCAAATGGACACAATAAATAAATTCTTTAGCTGAAATAAAATGCCAAATTTAAATTATAATGTAAACTTGCTTCTGAATATTTTAGTGATTTTTTGCTGGTTTAAGTAAACATGCGTGGATTTTATTCAAAACATAAAATTGCTTTCATGCTGATGTTTATTTTTACTGAGTTATTTTACAATGAAGAGGAGAAAACACTGCACAGACAGGCAAGACAACTAACTTCTTGTTCTAGCAATGCCATGAAGCAATATATGATATCAGGCAAATTAGTTATATATGTTTTTTCATCTATTCATCCAGTACCTACACTATGTGTGTGCTCAGTCACTTAGTCATCTCCGACTCTCTGCAACCCCATGGATTGTAACCCACCAGGCTTCTCTGTCCATGGGATTATCCTTGTGAGAATACTGGAGTGGGTTGCCATACACTCCTCCAAGGGATCTTCCTGACCTAGGGATTGAACCCCATGTTCCCTGTGGCTCCTTCATTAGCAGGCAGATTTTTTACCACTGAGCCACTTGGGAAGCGCTACCTACACTGTATGGCATTGGTAACAATAATGCTGCAGAAACTGCATTGCTTACAATCCTTTTGTTTGTATTCAGCTTAAGCAAAAAGGGAGAGATTTTTAGAATACTAGGGAGTCTCATCAAAGAACAGAATGACACTCTACTCCAGTACTTTGCCTGGAAAATCCCATGGATGGAGGAGCTTGCTAGGTCTATGGTGTCACTAAGAGTTGGACACGACTAAGCGACTTCACTTTCACTTTTCACTTTCATGCATTGGAGAAGGAAATGACAACACACTCCAGTGTTCTTGCCTGGAGAATCCCAGGGATGGGGGAGCCTGGTGGCTGCCGTCTATGGGGTCACACAGAGTCAGACATGACCTAAGTGACTTAGCAGCAGCAGGGAGTCTCATGCAGCAAAAGTAGAAGAACAAATCACCAGGAATTGGCAATGAAGAGCAAAGGGCAATGAAAAGCTGGCTTACCTGTCTCTTGTTCTTGAGATTCCCAATATGAGAAAATCAGCCACCATAACAAAAAAGACAAAGACAAATCAAACAGTATATGCTTGACAGGGCTAAAAGGGAAGTTATGGATTTAGGTAAGACAAGGCTGGGGACTTTCCTGGTGGTCCAGTGGTTAAGACTTCATCTTCAAATGCAAGGAGTGTGGATTCAACCCCTGGTCAGGAAGCTAAGATCCTTCAGGTCTCAGGGCCAAAAAACAAAACAGGAAACAGAAGCAAAACTCTAACAAATTCAATAAGACTTTAAAAATGGTCTACATCAAAAGCATCTTTTTAAAAAATAGTCAAGACAAGGCTGGAAGCAAAATGTGGGAGAAGATATTCTATTTCATTCAAATGATTAACCAAAAGAGAGAAGGGGTGGGCGTACTTATAAGACACAAAGTATAACCTAAGTAAAAAACTATCTCGAGACAAATAGGGAGGCGATACTAAGATGACAGAGGTTTAGGAGGGGTTGACCACTTTCTCCCCCACATACTCATCAAAAGAACATTTGAACGCCCAGTAAATTCCACAAAACAACTTCTGAATGCCAGCAGAGGACATAGGGCACCAAGAAAAGCAGCCCATTGTCTTACAAAGGAGGTAGGGAAAAATATGAAAGACAAAAAGAGAGACAAAAGAGGTAGGGATGGAGCTACGTCCCAAGAAGGGAGTGTTAAAAAAGAAGAAGTTTCCAAATACCAGGAAACACTCTCACTGTGGAGTCTGTGGCGAGCCTTGGAACCACAGAGGGCAACATAATCAGGAGGAAAAATAAATAAATAGTTAAAACCCACAGATTAAGTGCCCAATGGTAACTCCCCCAGCAGAGAAGCAGTGCAGTTGCCTGTGTCCACCACTAGCATGAGGGGGATGGGCAGGGAGGCAGGAGCTCCATTGCTTAGAGTAAAGACTGGGCCTGAATGCCCCGAGGCAATCTGAGGGAACTAACTTGGGCTAGCAAACCAGACTGTGGGATAGCTACCAGGGGGTGGGCAGCCAGAGCCGGAAGGGGGCAATCGCGGCCCCAGAGAGGCATTATCTACCAAACCGCAAGCAGGCTTCATTGCTAACCAAGACTTCTTGGGATTCTGGATGGTCAACATTGGCCTGAGAAGGTGCGCTGGTTATACACGCAGAAAACCAAGCGGCTGGGACGGGGGAGGCAATAAATCTCAGTGACCGTTCTCGCCAAACATCTGGTCACCTGAGCTGCTTGGATCTGGGAAGGGCACAAAACGGAGGTCCAACCGAGTCTGTGCCTCTGAGGACCACCTGATTACCTGAACCTGAGCAGCTTAGAGCTTGGAAGTGCATACAACACAGGGCCAGTCTCAAACAGTTCCCAGCAGAGCAACATAGAGCCTAAGCAGTGTAGACAGGGAAAGCACAGACACAGTGAGCAGGGCAAAACCAGTGTGGCTGAGACCCTGCGAGCACATGCGAGTGTTATTTGTTTGGATCGTTCCTCCCGCCCCACAGCACAACTGAACAAATGAACTTTAAAAAGTGTCCACCACCGCCCTCGTGTGTCAGGGCTGAAATTAGACACTGAAGAGACCAGCAAACAGAAGAATCTAAAACAGAGGGAACCGCCTTGGAAGCGACAGGTGCAATAGATTAAAACCCTGTAGTTAGCACTGACTACATAGGAAGGGGACTATAGATCTTGAGAAAAATAAACGAGATCAAAGAACTATCCAAAAATGAACTGACCCCACGTTGCCCACAACAACATCAGAGAAAGTCCTAGATATATTTTTACTATCATTCTTTATTTTTTTTAAAAAAATCAATTTTCAAGTCCTCTATTACTCCTTTAATTTTAATTTTTAAGACCTACTATTCAGTTCAGTTCAGTTCAGTCACTCAATCGTGTTTGACTCTGCAACACCATGAATTGCAGCATGGCTAGTGGAGGTGATGGAATTGCGGTTGAGCTATTTCAATCCTGAAAGATGATGCTGTGAAAGTGCTGCACTCAATATGCCAGCAAATTTGGAAAACTCAGCAGTGACCACAGGACTGGAAAAGGGCAGTTTTCATTCCAACCCTAAAGAAAGGCAGTGCCAAAGAATGCTCAAACTACCACACAATTGCACTCATCTCACACACTAGTAAAGTAATGCTCAAAATTCTCCAAGCCAGGCTTCAGCAATACGTAAACCATGAACTTCCTGGTGTTCAAGCCTGTTTTAGAAAAGGGAGAGGAACCAGAGATCAAATTGCCAACATCCACTGGCTCGTGGAAAAAGCAAGAGAGTTCCAGAACAACATGTATTTCTGCTTTATTGACTATGCCAAAGCCTTTGACTGTGTGGATCA
>NW_024071032.1:0-8905 GCF_014754425.2 Oryx dammah
AAAGGAGTATGTCAAGGCTGTATATTGTCACCCTGCTTATTTAACTTCTATGCAGAGTACATCATGAGAAATGCTGGACTGGAAGAAACACAAGCTGGAATCAAGATTGTCAGGAGAAATATCAATAACGTCAGATATGCAGATGACACCACCCTTATGGCAGAAAGCGAAGAGGAACTAAAAAACCTCTTAATGAAAGTGAAAGAGGAGAATGAAAAAGTTGGCTTAAAGCTCAACATTCAGAAAACAAAGATCATGGCATCTGGTCCCATCAGTTCATGAGAAATAGATGGGAAAATGGTAGAAACAGTGTCAGACTTTATTTTTGGGGGCTCCAAAATCACTGCAGATGGTGACTGCAGCCATGAAATTAAAAGACACTTACTCCTTGGAAGAAAAGTTATGACCAACCTAGATAGCATATTCAAAAGTTGGACAGTGAAGAAGGCTGAGTGCTAAAGAATTGATGCTTTTGAACTGTGGTGTTGGAGAAGACTCTTGAGAGTCCCCTGGACTGCAAGGAGATCCAACCAGTCCATTCTGAAGGAGATCAGCCCTGGGATTTCTTTGGAAGGAATGATGCTAAAGCTGAAACTCCAGTACTTTGGCCACCTCATGCGAAGAGTTGACTCATTGGAAAAGACTTTGATGCTGGGAAGGATTGGGGGCAGGAAGAGAAGGGGACGACAGAGGATGAGATGGCTGGATGGTATCACTGACTCAATGGACATGAGTCTGAGTGAACTCCAGGAGTTGGTGATGGACAGGGAGGCCTGGCGTGCTGCGGTTCATGGGGTCACAAAGAGTTGGACACGACTGAGGGACTGAACTGAACTGAACTGAACTAATCCTGTTATCTTAAAATGTATATTGTGGGAATGAGTCTGGTAAGACCTTTCTACTGTTAGTTCTAATCTTATTAATTTAAGATGTAAGTTGTGGGAATGAGTCTGGTAAAAGTATATAAGGCCTTGATAAGACTAGCAAGTGGGGCACTCTCCTTCCCCCTTCTGATGTCTATGTCAGAAGCTTTCTCTGTCCTTTTTATACTTTAATAAAACTCTGCTACAGAAAAGCCCCTGTATTCAAGCCTGGTCCCTGGCCTGAAGCTAAATCTTCTTCGGAGGTCATGAATCCGACATTGTTCACTGTAAGCTATCAGTAAGGCACCACTCCCAAGAAGCTGTGCTTTCATAACGAGAAGAAGTTTCCAAAACCGAGGGCACCATGGTAGAGGCACTGCTGAAAGCACTGATATTAGTGTCAGGGGCATGGATTTGAGTTCTGACTAGTCTAACCATATGACCTTGAGCAAGTCAATCTCTGGGCCTGCATTTTCTCCCCCACTCCCAGCAATAACAGGGAAAATGCCTATCTTTTATTGTGAAGATCAATATTGCCAGGGTCCAGCCCCCAGTGGATCCAGGGAATTCGAAGGTGGGGACAGCGTTGGCGTCCTTGGAAAAATACATATTTAATTACAGATATATAGAGAGATTAGAAATGGATAGTGTAGTAGGAGAATTAGTCGAGAAAAGGAGGCTGAATATAGATGGGAATTCAGCCAGAGAAATGGGAGCAAGAAAGAAGCGACATGGGGGAATCAGTCTTTCTGGAAACTGATCCAATTTCTTTATTTTGGGGTTTGCTTATATACCTTTTGTTACATATAGGGATGAATACAGAGTCACGCGGGGGTCAGCAGTCCTGACCTTTATCAAAATCAGGTGCTTCACATAAAAAGGTCTTAGGGATTTTATGATCCTTTCTTTCTGATAAGAGAAAAACTTATTTTTTCCAAGGGTGTTTTTTCTTAAACCAGGCACCACCCTCCAAATAAAGTTACATTCCTATAGGGTGAGGGTGTAGTGAGTTACAATCAAGAAAGGAATTTATTTAACTCAAGCTTAACATGATTAATCTTAAAGGTTAATACTTATCTCTCCTATATGCTTAAAGGTTAATACTTATTTCTCCTATATGTTAGTTATATTCATTATAAGGGCAGGGTACATGGAAATTTAGCAGCAAACATCAGCCCAACAAATGAAAATCCTTTCACCAATGTTCCCCTTAAGATCTATCTAGTCTTAAGATAGTGATAAAGTTACATTTTTACATGGCAAGGAGACAGGGATTTATAATAAAGTACAGTGATCTATTACAAAAGAGAAAATTCATTAACTCAAAAAGTCTAGTATTGCTAACCTTAAAAACTACTATATTTCCTTTTCTATATTCCAAATACATTGATTAATATATTCCCAGGTGCCTAAGGATATGGAGGCCTGGCGCAATCATTGACTCAACAATGAGAAAAGCCCTATGCTAATTAAGACTCTCAAAATACTCCAAAACTCTCTGTGCTGTTTGTGGTTGAGAGGTAGTAAACAATCATGTATGGATAATCCTGTCACACAAGCTAGTCTGTCAGCAGAGAGGTTTGCCCTGAAACACCCTTGTCACACCCAGGGTAGGGAATTAGCAGCAATTATTGGCACAACAAATGAAAAACCCTTCACCAATATAATTCCTAACCAACCCACTATACTAATAATTTCTAACTCCCCAAAAGAATTTGCCTTTAGTAAGTCTAAAACATCTCGTGCCTCTCAGGTTGGGAGGCTGTAAACAATCACATATACAGGTGGGCTAGATAAACTTCAGAGGAGTCTGTAAGCTGAAACACTCTTGTCACGCCCAGGAATTTTTATTGCCTTGGAGCTGCACATTTACTCCTTCTCCAAGAGAAACGGTTATGGGGAAGAGCATAAAACAGACTCTGGTTTTGGGGTAGATGCTTGGGAACAGGGGGTTTCCTGAGGCTTGATCATGCCTTTGCATTTGCCAAGCCTCCTTCCTCATGACCTTTGCCATGGGCAGAGTTCCTCACGCTGGCCCCTGGCACAATATGAAATATCACATGAAGATGTGTGACATAAAACAGCAAAGAGATGCATCTGGCCCCATTAGACATGAAATTTTCCAGAAATTATCAATAGAAGCTCTATAAGGACTCCACCCACCTCTTCATTCACTTATTCTAAGTGACTCATTGGAGTCACTGGGTCTCCACTGGGGAGAGAACCCTCCTGTAGATGTTGAAGAATGCAGCTAAACCTTCATCTGAACCTGGATGTAGAAGATTCTTTGAGAGTCCCTTGGACTGCAAGGAAATCAAACCAGTCAATCCTAAGGGAAATGATCCTGTATACTCATTGGAAGGACTGATGCTGAAGCTGAAACTCCAATACTCTGGCCACCTGGTGTGAACAGCCGAGTCATTGGAAAATACTCTGATGCTGGGAAAGATTGAAGGCAAAAGGAGAAGAGGGCGGCAGAGGATAAGACAGTTGGATAGCATCACCGATTCAATGGACATGAACTTGGGCAAAATCTGGGAGATGGTGAGCAGACAGGGAGGCCTGGCATGCTGTAGTCCATTGGTTCACAAAGAGTCAGACATGACTTAGCAACTGAACAACAACAATATTCTTACAACCCATAGAATCACAGAATACACTATGACATACATAGTGTATAGAATACATTGTGATATAGTTTCTCCCAAACTCTTTAATGAAAAATAGATACATTCAAGTCTTCTCTTAAAAAATGGTGTCATATGGCATATACTGTTCTGAATATGCTTTTCTCATTTAATGTATCATAACTATTTTGATATTATTAACTATTTCATTACATACATAATACCAAACAATTTAATGACTGCAGCCATGAACTTAAAAGACGCTTACTCCTTGGAAGAAAAGTTATGACCAACCTACATAGCATATTCAAAAGCAGAGACATTACTTTGCCTACAAAGGTCCGTCTAGTCAAGGATATGGTTTTTCCAGTGGTCATGTATGGATGTGAGAGTTGGACTGGGAAGAAAGCTAAGCGCTAAAGAATTGATGCTTTTGAACTGTGGTGTTGGAGAAGACTCTTGAGAGTCCCTCGGACTGCAAGGAGATCCAACCAGTCCATTCTGAAGATCAGCCCTGGGATTTCTTTGCAGGGAATGATGCTGAACCTGAAACTCCAGTACTTTGGACACCTCATATGAAGAGTTGACTCATTGGAAAAGACTGATGCTGGGAGGGATTGGGGGCGGGAGGAGAAGGGGACGACAGAGGATGAGCTGGCTGGATGGCATCACTGACTTGATGGATGTGAGTCTGAGTGAACTCTGGGAGTTGGTGATGGACAGGGAGGCCTGGCATGCTGCGATTCATGGGGTAGCAGAAAGTTGGACATGACTGAGTGACTGAACTGAACTGATACTATTGAATTCATAGACATATGCCCTCATTTGACTAAACCCCTACTGCTGAACCTTTGAATTATTTCTAATTTCCCTCCATTATAAATCATATTGCAGTGATCATCCTTGGTAGTTAAATTTGGCTACATCTGTGATTATATCCTTGCCCTTGTTTTCTAGAGGCGGAATTACTAGGTCAGAGTGATCACACTTCCAACTGCCTTCAGAAAGGTCGTGCCAATTTTTATCCCCCTAGTAGGATCCAAATGTGTCTATTTCTTGCCCTTTTGCCAGAACATGGGGTCCTTGGTGATTCTTTTTTCCAGAAGAGCATTTCTGTGAGATGCCTTCAGTCCTTACCGGTAGAGAATGCCTCTACCCTCCCAGTAAAGAATCAACATGGAGATTCAAGCAAGGTTTTTGAACTGCACGATATAACCCATTGTTGTTCCCCAAATCAGTTTAGTAGGTCATGACCAGCATTTGTTTGTTTCAAAGAAATAGCATTTTTAAATAGTATAGCAAATATTCCTTTGCAAGCAGAAAGGTAAGTACTGCTTAAGGGAGCTGTATCACTTATGTATGCATGTGTTGTTGCAACCTAGATTTCAGTATAACACAGCTGTATTTATTTACATTTATTTTAGATTGTGAGACAATACTTAATACATGTATCCGACAGAGGACTGATATTATGGATGCCTTTAAAATACGAAATTCTTTTTTTAGTTTTTGCAAAGTAAAGTGTATCAGTCTTTTTCTTAATGCTGATGCTTCTGGTGTTATTCTTAGAAAGACACTTTCATCCCCAATATTATACAAGTACTCATTTATAATTTTTGACATTTGATTTCTCATTTTGTTTTGTCTCTGCCACACAGAAGATCTTAGCTCCCCAAACAAGGATGGAATCCGTGCCTCCTGCATAGGAAGTGCAGAGTCTTAACTACCAGACTTTCAGGGAAGTCCCAAGGTCAGAGTTAAGAAAGTTTGAAAAGCATGTGATCAGTCAAAAGATCATTGAATCAGTGCCCATGGACTTGGATTCTGGACATAATTTGGTGGGGTAGGAAGCTAAGGGCAAAGAGAAAAGACACATATCCCATTTACTGTCTTTGTTGGATAAGTATTGGTAGAAATGTGACAAAACTCTCAAAGGTACACATAATCTAAGTCATGGTTTTAGAATAGGAGAAATGATCAATTTCAAAGGGTGTGATAAGTAATCTGAACCTCTCTTGTCCATATATTTTAGTCACATTATATCTTTGGTTATAGATCTGACTCTATTTCTATCCAGCTCTGCCTGGATCTTAACTCAATCTCTCCATGCCTGTTTCCCTACCTGGAAGATAAGGGTGTTCAACAAGAGGAGAGCCAAGAATCCTTCCACATCTGTGATGCCAAGGGTCTGATGAAGGGGTCAGCTGCGAGAGGCTGATATATTGTAGTTTTCTGCAACCCATTTGCAGGGCTGCTTCATGAGCATGTGACCTGTTCAGTCACACAGGATCCCTCACTTAGAAGAACATATGTTTGATTTAACATTGTGCTGCCATTCTGTTGAAATTCTTACTTTTCCAACAAAGGTCTTTCTATTTCCATTTTCCACTGAGCCCCACAAAGTCCAGTGGATTAATTCAGACAACAGAAGTCTTCCTGATAAAAAGTGGAATTATTTTCTTTGGCACTGCTAAGAGCTGAAGCAGTGACTCTATACCTGGGGGATCAAGTACGAGCTGCTTAGAGGGTTTATGACACAGGAATTCAAGTCTGCTATGCACTAGAACAACACAGAAGAAAAGCTGTTTAGAACTTCTGTTCTATCTAAGGCTTGTGTTCCATTGTTCTAGCCTCAGCTGGAGTGGATTGTCCAAACTGCATTCAACTCATTAAAAAAAAAGATCTTAAAATAGGATGACCCATTTGATGCCATGTGCTGCTAAATGGGTTAATTAGATGTGAAACACTCACAGGAGGTTCTCAATAAGGGAAATAAAAGACATAATAGAAAGATGAAGGTCATTTTTGGGCCTGAGCACTATATTATGTCCAACCTGCATCTAAAACCCAAAGGTTGCTGAAAAAGATTGTTAATAGATAGAACAGAGGACCACAATTGGGGATATGGCCCATTTTATATTTGGAAATGCCTCTATCCATTTGGGAAATTTAGATGATAGTTCAATGGTAAGCTGTCTTCAACAGAGACAAAGCTACTTACTCACAGGAAAGTATGCTTTTAGAGTAGTGGTGAGGTATCTACTCTATTCCTGTTATGTTTGCCAGACATAAGTTATGACCATGGAGCAGAATCAGATATGATGAAATCATAATGCTGATTTTCTTAGAAATGAGTCTGAAACACAGGAGTCTACCAGGTACTTAAAACACCAGTTTTTACACAAAGGACAAGCATTTAAACATGTGTTACTCAAAGGCTTTGTACATCCTTTGCAGATTCCTAATCAGACATAGTCTATGTGAATGTTCTCTCTCCTCTGTGCTCCAAAAGCATCCCAGGCACACCCATCTCAAAGCACTTTTTATTCTTTATTACAATGGTTTATTTCCTTATCTGTCTCCTTCATGTGTCTGTAAGCTCTTTGAAGGCAAGTTCCATGGTTATTTTTAATCTCAATATCCCTAGCCTGATGTAGGTGACAGTTAAGTAAAAGAATGAATGTAATATGATATATGAAGAGTTCCTGAAAATCAATAAGAAAATGATCAACACCACCAAAGAAGAACAGGTAAAGTGCAGGAAAAGATGAAACAGAAAGGATACAAATGACCAATAAGCATATAAAAAGATATCCAAAATCAATCATAATAAAAGAAATGCAAATTAAAACCACACTGAGATATCATTTTTCACCCATCAGATGAGCAAAGATAAAAAGAAATTCACTAACATATTGTGCCACTGAGGGTAAGCCCTTTCATCTATTGTTGATGGGGATGTAAACTGGTATAACCTCTAAGAAGGACAAATTGCAAGTGTACATGAACTTTTACCTACCAATTGCACTTTCAGGAATTTATTCTAAAAGATATATGCACAGATAGGTGAAATGATGCATGGGAACAGCTAAATTCACCTGTATGCTCCAGAACTGCTGTACTGATTGTTAAAATGTTAAAACTGTTGCTTGAAAAAGAAAGTAAAGTGTTGGCCACTCAGTCGTGTCCAAATCATTGCAGTCTCATGGACTGTAATCCACAGTCTCCTCTGTCCATGGAATTCTCCAGGAATGAATACTGCAGTGGGTAACCATTCCCTTCTCCAGGGGATCTTCCTGACCCAGGAATCAAACCCAGATCTCCTGCATTACTCATTGGTAAGTACTGACCTGAGCCAAGACCCAGTAACTCAAGATATAATGTATGGTACTGCAGGGGCTCCAGGATCATGCTCAGCACTATGGCCAACCTCACTCTGATTGGTCAGTGCTGGTGCTATAAGTGTTGCTAAATATCTGGATATCACTTCTATGTTCAAGGCACTAGCAAAATTTGGGAAATAATCCAAGCAAAAACTAACATTTATTAAGAGCTTACTATGTGCCACACATTATTATAAGTACTTTACATTGATTAACATATTTAATCCTCAACAACCCTAGGAAGAAGTATTAGTCCCTCAGCTGTGTCTGACTCTTTGCGATCTCATGAACTGTAGCCTGCCAGGCTCCTCTGTCCATGGCATTTCCCAGGCAAGAATACTAGGGTGGGTTTCCATTTCCTCAGTTCAGTTCAGTCGCTCAGTCGTGTGAATCACAGCATGCCAGGCCTCCCTGTCCATCACCAACTCCTGGAGTTCACTCAGACTCAAGTCCA
Organism: Oryx dammah; assembly: GCF_014754425.2. Classification (NCBI taxonomy): domain Eukaryota; kingdom Metazoa; phylum Chordata; class Mammalia; order Artiodactyla; family Bovidae; genus Oryx; species Oryx dammah. Next base: position 8,108 of record NW_024071032.1, read on the forward strand.
TCGAGTCAGTGATGCCATCCAGCCATCTCATCCTCTGTCATCCCCTTCTTCTCCTGCCCTCAATCCCTCCCAGCATCAGAGTCTTTTCCAATGAGTCAACTCTTCGCATGAAGTGGCCAAAGTACTGGAGTTTCAGCTTTAGCATTATTCCTTCCAAAGAAATCCCAGGGCTGATCTCCTTCAGAATGGACTGGTTGGATCTCCTTGCAGTCCAAGGGACTCTCAAGAGTCTTCTCCAACACCACACTTCAAAAGCATCAATTCTTTGGCACTCAGCCTTCTTCCCAGTCCAACTCTCACATCCATACATGACAACAGGAAAAACCATAGCCTTGACTAGATGGACCTTTGTTGGCAAAGTAATGTCTCTGCTTTTCAATATGCTATCTAGGTTGGTCATAACTTTTCTTCCAAGGAGTAAGCGTCTTTTAATTCATGGCTGCAGTCACCTCTGCAGTGATTTTGGAGCCCAAAAAATAAAGTCTGACACTGTTTCCACTGTTTCCCCATCTATTTCCCATGAAGTGATGGGACCAGATGCCATGATCTTAGTTTTCTGAATGTTGAGCTTTAAGCCAACCTTTTCACTCTCCACTTTCACTTTCATCAAGAGGCTTTTTAGTTCCTCTTCACTTTCTGCCATAAGGGTGGTATCATCCGCATATCTGAGGTTATTGATATTTCTCCTGACAATCTTGATTCCAGCTTGTGTTTCTTCCAGCCAGCATTTCTCATGATGTACTCTGCATATAAGTTAAATAAGCAGGGTGACAATATACAGCCTTGACATACTCCTTT
>NW_024071033.1:0-8902 GCF_014754425.2 Oryx dammah
GAAGTACAGTGGTTAATATCCAAAACATGTGAAGAACTCATACAACTCAACAGCAGTCTGATTTTAAAATAGGCAAAGGGATGAAACAAACATTTTCCCAAAGAAAACACATAAATGGTTAACAGGTACATGAAAAGATGCTCAAGGTAACTAATCAGAGAAATATGCATCAAAACCACAATAAACTATCACCTCACACCTTTCAGAATGCCTGTCACCAGGAGGACAAGGGATGGCAAGTTTTGACAAGAAGGAAAAAAAGTGAACCTGTGTACACTCTTTGTGGGAATGCAAGTCGGTTCAGCTACTATGGAAAACAATACAGAGATTCCTCAAAAAATTAAACAGATCTACCCAATGATCTAGCAGTTCCATTTCTGGGTATACACCAAAAGGAAATGAAAACAGGTATTTAAAGGGATAATATGCACTCCTCTGTTTTTTTATAGCATTATTCTTAATAGCTCAGAAATAAAAATAACTAGGTGCCCATCAACAAATGAATGGATAAAGATCATGAGATATATACATTCGCACAATGGAATATTATTCAGCCATAAGAAAGAAGTATATCCTGACATTTGCAACAACATGGATAGATCTTGAGGACATTAGACTAAGTGACATAAGTTGGGCAGAGAAAGACAAATACTTAAGATATCACTTACACTTGGAAATGGAAAACAGCCAAATTCATAAAAGCAGAGTATACGGTTACTAGGGGAATCAGTGCTTGCAACAAGTAATAAATATGTCCCAGAGATCAAATACATCACATAGTGAATACAGACAACAATATTCTATTGTATGTTAAGATACTAGAATGTAATATTTCATTCACCAAAAAGAAATTAAGTTTTATGATAGAGGTGCTAATTATCACTACAATGGAAATCATATTTAATATACATATGCATCAAATTAATATGTTGTACACTTTAGGTTTGGCAGGAGACGGGGACAACAGAGGATGAGATGGTTGGATGGCATCACTGACACAATAGACATGAGTTTGTGCAGGGTCCGGGAGATGGTGAAGGACACGGAAGCCTGGCCTGCTGCAGTCCATGGAGTCGCAAGGAGTCAGACATGACTGAGAGACTGAACAGCAACACTTTAAATTTATACAGTGCTGTGTGTCAAGTGTATTTCAATCAAAAAAGAAATTAGCATTCCAGAAACTAGAATCCAGGTATGCTTGAATTTCTCTTTCATTATCTCTCAGGGTCAAGGTAGAAACAACCTGGGCTAGCAGGATTGAATCAGTAGTATATATAAAGTATTTTGATAAGAAATTTTTGCATGTTATATCATAGAATATGAAGGATTACATATGAATATTTCTGTATCTTCTACCAATGGAGGAAAACTTGGTTTGGTCCATTCACTTATGGGGAAGGGAACTGTCCTGGTTATTCACCTCATAGTAGAAAATGAAGTCACATGTGAACACTGTCGAGAATGCAAGCAACAGGGTCAACTTGGTGGTACTTTGTCCTTGATCACTGAATCAGTACTACAGAATAATCAACAATAAATTGCATGAGATCTCCAGATTAAAATCAAATCCATTTTCCCAGTTTTCAGAGCAGGATTTCTTTTTTGTACTGTTTCAGATGGGTTTGACACAGGACAGTTAAAGAACAGACTTGTAGAATAATTTTGAATGGAATAGTCCACATAAAAAGGAAAGAAAACTTAATGTATCTAGCCATCAAAGAGAGCTAGAAAGAAAACTATTCTAGGAGAAGCCATATTTGGACTACCAACAAATAAAGTAAAGCAACTTAGAGGTAAGATTTTTGCAAATGTTAGAGTTCCCTATTGGCTATGGGGGAATTCCCTGGAGGTCCAGGGGTTAAAACTCTGTGCTTCCAACACAGGAGGCATGGGTTCCATACCTAGTCGGGGAACTAGGGTCTCCCATGCTGCACCAAAAGCAAGCAAAATCAATAAGGTATGGGTTACAGGGACTCCAATCTGAGAGCACGTGGGGAAGAAGACTTTTTTCTTTTTCTGGTTTTTGTTTTGGCCAGACCATGTAGCTTATGGGATTTCAGTTCCCTGACCAGGAACTGCACCTGGGTCACAGAAGTGAAAGCTGCGAATCCTAACCACAAGGCTACCAGGGAACTCCCAGGAAGACATATTTATCTTGATACCTTTTGGGTGCCCAAGACAGCATTAACTCAAATCCTAGGAGTTAAATGCATTCCTTGGGAACACATGTGGCCGTAGGTGGCTGAGTGGTTCCAGGTGCATTTGAATGGATGGTCAAGAAAGAAAGTCCATGAAACAATGAAGGATTGTTGGGCATATTGTTTATTACTTTATCCATTATGTGGAAGGTACCCCTGTGCTGAGGAGTGCCTGTTTGGTAAGTCCTGAGGTAAATATGGAAACAAAGGTAATATTGGTTTATCAGAATCTTGGGCCAGAGAACCCTGGGAGCCCATGCAGACCCTGCCCCCAAATCCACCCTCCTCTACCCCTCAGGATAACCTCATCATCTAGGGTCAGTCCCTTTATCCTTGGTTGGGGTGGAAACACAATTGCCTCTGGTTGAAAAATGTTATCTAATTTATGAAGATAGTGGTTTGGGGTATATCAGAGTCTCTGAAAGATTCATTTGTATCCAAGAACTTATTATCCTGCTTCAACTGGCTTGCCAGACCTTGTGTTCTTCTGTTCCTGGTGGAAGGAGAGGAAATTCAGCCTTATCAGGAGAGTGCCTCTCCTGATACAGCCTTGTAAGAAGTGTGTTGATTAAAGTCTCAGGTGTTTTTAATCTGGACTTGGTGGGAGCCTGTGTCTGAACATAAGTCCATTTGTCGTCACATCAAGTGGGCACAGGCACTGAGGGCCTGAATTTCAATCCATGTCTGCATCATGGAAGGCATCTGAGCCACAGAAGGTGGTTTTTCATTTGGATCACAGCTCTTAGCAGATAGGGGAAAGGCTTTAAGGGACACCTATATACTTGAGGCCTTAGACTCTGATATACCGCAAACCACTATCTTCATAACTTAGAGAACATATTTCAACCAGAGGCAATTTGGGTGGAAACAAAGATAATCTCCTGCCCACCACACACACAGACCGAGGATAATCCTTCATCATTTCATGGACTTTATTTCTTGGCCATCCATTTAAATGGGCCTCTGAGAGGCAGATCACTATTTAACCTTGAATGAATGAATGAATGAAGTAGCTCAGTCATGTCCGACTCTTTGTAACCCCATGGACTGTAGCCTACCAGGCTCCTCAGTCCATGGGATTTTCCAGGCAAGAGTACTGGAGTGGGTTGCCATCCGTGACTCAAAAAATGGGAGATATTAAGACATCAACTTTCAGGAAACAGAAGTGAAAGAGAGGTAATAGTGTATGAGAAGTCCACCATTTTAACCAACAAATGGAGGAGCCACAGCTAGCCAGGTTAGACCCTTGCCCTGAATTTGTACCTAGTTTGCAAGGACCAGATGAAGGGTATAAATACAACCCCAAGATTAGGCCCAAGAGATATTGCCCTCTGCCTGACAGATTGGTGGGAAACTGAACTGGATTCTTACTTCTTCTGATATCCATGTCACCATTTTTTTCTGCCCTAGACATGGCTTTAGAATCAAAGAACTCAGCACACAGAACAGAGCAGAAGTAGTCTGTGAATGCCCTGGCAGAAGGCCCCAGTGCTGCCATCCTGACTCTTCCCTGGGACCCAAGCCCCATGTTCACTGCTGTTGTGCTATACCTCACAGGCCTGTGAGCCTTGTAGATGCCCTGCCTTGAGACTGAAGACAGAGTGACACAGTGAAAACGATATCAGTGAAAAAGTTCATTCGACAGGGGATCCCACATGTCTGAAGTGGAGGGTCCTGCAGCAACATGCCACCATGGATGGCAGGCAGGAGAGGCCAGCAATCTGTGCCACTGGAGGAAGAGAGGCTGCCATCTACAGGGGGAATTGACATCAGGTTGGCTTATCAGTTACCATGGAAACCAGAAGCTAAGGTAGGAGCAGGCATGTAGGCAGTTTCTAGTTAAGCCCTATAATTAAGAGGATTGGATAGTCATGTGAAGCAGGGACTAGTCGAGCAGGGGATATAGAGAGAACAAGGGAAAAGCTATCTTGAATGGTCTGCTAATCCCCTACATAACCTGCCCAACCCCAACAATATCTGGTTCCCTTCCTTCCGTGATATCCCTGGGGTCAGCTATATCAAGGTGCACTGCAAATTGATCTTATACATACAATACACACCACAGCAGCTAGAGAGTTCTGAGAGTCCAAAAGATGGGCTAACTTTGGAGCCAGGCACTAATTGGGTCAATTTTTCATGGATTTCCAGAGGAAGACAACAAAGGCATCTTGTTGTAGACCCAACAATCAGACTCATTTAGTAGTGAGGTTACTGTTGTTGCCCTGTCTGCAAACAGATTCCCTCTGCTCAGACTAGAGATGAAATAGAAGATGTTTAACAGGCTCACTGCAGGGAAAATCATGACCATTAAGAAAATCCAAGCAGCAGTATCATTCTGACATAATGACACCCCGTCTATGGTTTTTGTCTTGGGCTGCAGGGCCATTATGCAACCTCAGTCCCCATCAGTTCAGAGTTCAGTCACTCAGTCGTGTTCAATTCTTTTGGACACCATGGATCACAGCATGCCAGGCCTCTCTGTCCATCACCAACTCCCAGAGTTCATTCAAACTCACGTTCATCGAGTCGGTGATGCCATCCAGCCATCTCATCCTCTGTCGTCCCCTTCTCCTCCTGCCCCCAATCCCTCCCAGCATCAAAGTCTTTTCCAATAAGTCAACTCTTCGCATGAGGTGGCCAAAGTACTGGAGTTTCAGCCTCAGCATCATTCCCTCCAAAGAAATCCCAGGGTTGATCTCCTTCAGAATGGATTGGTTGGATCTCCTTGCAGTCCAAGGGACTCTCAGGAGTCTTCTCCAACACCACAGTTCAAAAGCATCAATTCTTGGGCGCTCAGCCTTCTTCACAGTCCAACTCTCACATCCATACATGACCACTGGAAAAACCATAGCCTTGACTAGACGGACCTTTGTTGGCAAAGTAATGTCTCTGCTTTTCAATATGCTATCTAGGTTGGTCATAACTTTTCTTCCAAGGAGTAAGCGTCTTTTAATTTCATGGCTGCAGTCACCATCTGGAGTGATTTTGGAGCCCCCCCCCAAATAAAGTCTGACACTGTTTCCACTGCTACCCCATCTATTTCCCACAGCCGGTATCAGATACTGGAGAGGGTGTGACGGACCACAGTGTTAATATAATCGTGCCTTTCTCCATTAGGAGGCCTGGCTTCATTATCTTAGGTGGGGCCAGATAAAATCTGCAATTCCCCTTCTGGTACTAATACTAACCCCCACGGGGCTGCAAACCTAAAACATGGGGGACTTCCCTACCAGTCCCAGGGCCATTTACAATATGTTCCCTGTTGGGTAGATCCTGTGGCAAGGACAAAAGTGAGTTATTTTCCTGACCATTAGCTGGCAATGACCTTGGGTGGTTAATCATTAAACTCAGATGGTGATGACTTGTTGCCTTTGGTTAACACGATGTAGGCCCTGGAGTGATTGTTCCTGAAATATTTAGTTATAAGTTTGTGGGACTGAAGTTAGCCTACTGGTTCACAGGTTGAGATAGTGGGTTTCCTGTATAAGTTGTTTTTTAAGTAGTCCACTCATCCTTCAATTAGCCTGGCAGTGGTATGGCTGTAGGGCAGGTGGAATCTCCAGGATATGACATTTTTATCAGTCCATTTCTGAACTTCATGGCTGCTAAAGTGGGGATGTTGTGTGTGTGTGTGTAGCCCAAGGCTACTGTTATTATTTCACCATTTCCACAGATTCCAAATGAATAGTTCAGGGTGACTGGCACCATCCAATTCCCAATCCTGTCCCTAAGTTTATGTCCCTAGAGCATGTGTCTGTAAATTTTTAGAGATGGTGGGTCAGGGGTATGTTTGTACTTTGTAAAAAGCAATAAAATCAGACTCTTGTGTTTTGCCTATATCACAAGCCCTCTCCATACAGTCAGGTGAACCAAAAGCACCAGGCTGCTACTTTTAAACTAGAAAGAGACTGAGGTTAGCAGGATGTCATCAGTATAATGGAAGAGAAAATATCTCTTACAGTAGTCAGATTCACAGGAACCCACATGCTAGTGGATGGCTACCCCAGATTAACCCCATAATTTTTCCTGCCCCATCTGTATTCATCAAAATTTTGGCCCTCATGAGGGATTGTTGAGCTGCAACACACAGGCCTGCACACTTGTAGATGCCCAGCCTTGAGACCAAAGAAAGAGCTGAGAGACAGCGGGGAAGAAGTCCCCAGCTGACTGGACAAACATCCAAGAGGAAGGGTCCTCGAGCAACAACATGGCACGCTCAGCAGGCAGCAGGAAGCACACTGTGGCGATCTCCGCTCTTTAAGGGAGGAGCCTACCATTTATAGGGGTATTGACATCAGGTTGGCTCATCAGTTACCAGGAAAACCAGCAGCCGGGGCAGCAAGCATGGAGGCAGTTACTATTAAGCACTGTTATTAAGAGGACTGGACGGTCATGCGAGTGAAGCAGGGACTGGTCTAGCAGGGGGATGAACAGGGAACAAGAGGAAGCCATCTTGAGTGGCCTGACCTTGCATGGGCCCACTGATCTGGGAGCTTCACCAGTAATGTACACAAGCATCTGGAAAAATACCGGAGGCTACACAGCTTAGCTCTGAGGAAAGTGCAGCTAATGAAGTCCACCAGGGACTGCGGATGTTGCTAGGACTGCAGTATGGCACCAGTGATCAGCCCCTAGAGAAACTGTGCAGTCATTCAGGATTCTGTCTGGGAAGAGAGGGTGGTCCAGTGATCCTCTGTGTGAAAGCCATTGTGATCACCATTTAAAGTCTGATTCTTCGCACCTGTGTCAGTGGGATTGAGAAAAGCAAAGGGTATCACTGACACAGGAGTGTCTGGGTTTGATCATAAATAGAAGTGGCCTCCCTTGGAATGTGAAGTCACACAAAGGAAACACCATATTCTGTGCTATAATGGGGTCCAAGGGCATGAAGGATGTATTTGACAGTCTAGAGGGCAGGAGTTAATAGAAGCCAACTTGCAGGAAGAGATGAAGTATGCTGCTGCTTCTGCTGCTAAGTCACTTCAGTCGTGTCTGACTCTGTGCGACCCCAGAGACGGCAGCCAACCAGGCTCCCCAGCCCCTGGGATTCTCCAGGCAAGAACACTGGAGTGGGTTGCCATTTCTTTCTCCAATGCATGAAAGTGAAAAGTGAAAGTGAAGTTGCTCAGTCATGTCCAACTCGTAGCAACCCCATGGACTGCAGCCCACCAGGCTCCTCCATCCATGGGATTTTCCAGGCAAGAGTACTGGACTGGGTTGCCATTGCCTGTCCCGATCTTCCCGACACAGGAATCAAACCTTGGACTCCCGCATTGCAGGCAGATGCTTTAACCTCTGAGCCACCAGGGAAGCCCAGATGAAGTACAGGACTCCTGAAATGAAAGCTACCATATATAAGGAGAGTTTGTCTAGTCACCAGGATAAGACTTGACAATTAGGCTTTGTGGCCAGAGGAAAGCAAGGGTTCAGTTCAACCTCCATGCTGATTAGATCTCTTGGTGGTGTGTGAACATCCTAGAATAGAGGGGGCTGGGTGTTATTTATAGGATAGAGAAGAGCTCAAGCTTTAGGGGCCCAGGTCCTGAGCTACAGGATCTTGCTTCAAAAAATTGCAATATAGAAAAGAGAAGACCTTTCCCTACCTTTGAAGAAAGCTGACATCATAGATTCCATAACATACAAGTAGCATCAAAGCCCAGGAGCAGGTCAGCACATCCAGTGAGGTGGCCAAAAGGGAGGCTGGAGACCTGGGGTTGCTGATGTGGAGACCTAAGGGAAGGGTTGATGGAAGAAATAAGTCACAGGGAACTACAGGCAAGCCGAGATGCTAACAGCTAGCCCACAGTCACTTGGAATGAGAGTTTCCCTGTGATGGTTACAACAGTGTATCAGCAGCTTGGGGATCCAAACTGGCCACTAGGGCCACATAATGGAGAAACGCCGGCTAAAACAGTGGAGAGATTAGGGCAGTCAAGTTAAGGGAGGATGGCTCCAATACTCTGGCCACCTGATGCAAAGAACTAACTCATTTGAAAAGACCCTGATGCTGGAAAAGATAGAAGGTGGGAGGAAAATGGCACGACAGAGGATAAGATGGTTGAATGCATCACCGACTCGATGGAAATGAATTTGAGTAAGCTCCGGGAATTGGTGATGCACAAGGAAGCCTGGTTTGCTGCGGTCCATGGGGTCCAAGAGTTGGACATGACTTGAGCAACTGAACTGAACTGAGGGACGCCTGGCATGCTGAAGTCCATGGCTCACAAAGAGTCAGACACAACTTAACCACTGAACAACAATCCCATAAAAGGCAAGTGGAGGGCTGTCCTAGATAGAGCAGAAAGCAAAAGAGTGACCCCTATGGGTGGCAGCTCCCCCAGACACTGCCCCCTACAGGCTGTTGCCTCAGCAGCCCCTCTACCTGCCCCACTGCTGCTCAGATCTGCCAGGCAGCTCCCAGCTCTTTCCTAGTGTCTAAGCAGTAATGTTGAGTGAGAAGGAAGAGAAACGGGCACAGCGGGTGCTGTTTCTTGGACTCTGCAGAGGCAGGCTGCTTTTGCAAGAGCTCTAGATTATTGTGCAACTTGCTGGTCTTCTCTGGACCTTGGATTCCTGGACACCCGTGAAACACAGACACTGACGCTGCCACTAAACTCTCAGGGCTGCAGTGAGGAACCGATGCGATCGTGGGCTGAGGGTGCTCTTTGAACTCTAGTGTGTGTTTAGTGCCATGAACAGCAGCA
>NW_024071034.1:0-8898 GCF_014754425.2 Oryx dammah
CTGGAATTCCATCACCTCCACTAGCTTTGTTCATAGTGATGCTTTCTAAGGCCCACTTGACTTCACATTCCAGGATGTCTGGCTCTAGATGAGTGATCACACCATCGTGATTATCTGGGAGGATCATTTCTTTGCCATGGTCCTCAGGTTCCTGCATGATGTGATGCTGTGTACATCTCCATAACCCCATTACTTTTCTACCACCTTTTCTATACCCCAGCTACACTGACTTCCTTTCTGCTGTTTTCTACCCACAGGCCTTTGCAAATGGTATTTCTGTTGCCTGGAGCACTCTCCCCAAATGCTCATCCTCACTAACTCCTTCTTCAGGCTTTTCTGTATCGAATTCCTCTATTCATTTCCTTCGTAGTGTTTCTGCACTCTGTGATTATCTCATTTATTTATGTAATTACTTTTTATTGCCTGTTCCCCACACTAGAAGGTTGGTTCCATGGCTAACAATAGATGGAGTGCCTGGTATGTACTAGGCATGAACAAGTAATTGTTGGCTGAGAGATGAATTAAGGAAAGGAGGGAGAAGGACATGTGAAAGTCGGTACACTGAGGTAGATGAAGATGGGGAAAACTGGAGGCAGACAGAAGGGGGCAAGTCAGCAGGTCCATTTTGAAAATGTTAAATTTGAAATGCCCCCAAGATATCCAAGTGGAGATGTCCTAGCTTAGCTGACATTTTACGAGTTTAAAGCTAAAAAAGAGCAATCTAGATGGGATATAAAATGTGGACGTCACAGGATACAGATGATATTTTAAATCTTAGGAATGAATTAAGGGGCTTACCTTTGAGAAGTGGCTCTTAGGGATTCCATCACCAGATATCACAGACATTACAGATTGGGAGTCTGTGTCAATGAAAGAATGAGTGAGTCAGTGGGAGAAAACAGCAGAAGAGTGAAAGGGAGTCACCAGAAAGATGGGCGAAGCCTGGGAAGCATTAGGGTGACAGAAACAAAGGACAGGGTTTTGGGTGAAACAGTGTGGTCAACAACATAAAATTATGGTGAGAGGACTCAGAAGATACAGGAACCAAAGTCCCAAAATATATGTCTCTGGTGCCTTTGCAAGAGCAGTTTAGGTTGAGCAGAAAGACTGGAAGCCAAACTAGAAATGCAGAGAAGATTAAGGGAAGGCATATGCAATACCAGTCTTCTTAGAATCTAGTATAATAAACATATGTTGATGTAAGCCGCTGAATTTGTGATAATTTGTTACAGCAGTAACAGAAAATTAATACCAGGTTCATTCCAGGAATCATTCATTTTCTCACAAAATCATATGATCACATATATCCATAAAGAATAAATAGGATTGATGGATAGGTCTCTATCCCTACTAAAATCATAAATAGGAATAGAAGTAAAATACTTAAGTACAAAAAAGACTTTTTACCAAAACTCAGAAGTATAAAGCAAACTAAATAAAAGTCTCAAAGTTGTTTCCACTAAAATTCAGATCAAGACAAGTACGTCCACTACTTCTTAAAATTGTGTTGGAGGGTCTAGCTAGACCATGCAATTAGAGCTGCTTTAAATGACCTCAGAGTCCAATGGGAGGGCTTCCCTGGTGGTTCAGCGGTAAAGAATCCACCTGCCAGGACAAGAGACACATGTTCCATCCTTGGTCCAAGAGGATCCCACATGTCGCAGAGCGACTAAGCCCATGCAGCACGACTATGGGGCCTGCGCTCTAGAGCAACTACTGAGGCCCACACGCCTGGCGTCTGTGCTCCACAGCAAAGGCAAGCCACCACACTGCAAGAAAGGTGGACCCTGCCCCAGAAACGAGAGAAAGCCCTCGCACAGGAACAGAGTCCTAGAACAGCCAGAAATAAGTACACAAAACAATAAAGTCCAACAGGAAGAACAAATGCCTGAGTAGATCCCAGAACACTGTGAATAGGAGAATGGTAGTGGCATAGAACTGGCCAAGAAAAGGACAAGAAGAATTCAGAAATAGCTGCAGATAGATTTTGGAAATTAATCTGTGGCTAAGACTGTTGAGTGGAAAGATGATTAATCTGATAAATGATGTTGACATTATAGACCATGATTACAGGGAAAAGAAGTAAAAGCCAGGCTGGGCTGTAACCCAGCAGTTCTCAACTAGGGGGCACTTTACCCCCAAAGGACAGTTGGCAGTGTCTGGTGACATTTTGGTTGTCACAACTGGGGCCTGCTCTTGGCATGTAGAGGGTAAATGCCAGAGATGCTGCTAAACGTCCTGCAACGCACGGGACAGCCCCCACAACAAACAGTTGTCTAAGTCCAACTGTCAGCAGTGCTATGGTTTAGAAAACTTGCTCTGAAATAACACAAAACACCAAAATACTTTTCTGATGTATTAAAGGTTTCATAATAAATATTTAAATATAAAACAAGATAGCAGGGGGGAAAAAAATGAATATAACTTTGGGGTGGAAAGGCCTCCCAAAGTCTGGAAACCATGAAGCCTCTCTCTTCTTATATATAAGTTTTTTTTTTTTGACTGCACATAAATTTTGAGTTTTTCTAGTAGAAAATAAAATACATAAGGAAATGAGAAAATAGTTATAAGATATGTGAAAGACAAAAAGTTAAAACCCCTAATATGTGATTATACTACAATTCTTAACAGATCAAGTTTTAAAAAAACAGGATATGTAAATATTTTATGAATAGGGGCTTATGAACTTTACTCATAAAGTTTATGAATAGGGGTTCAACCTAACAAGTAGAGAAATGCAAAGTATAGCAGCAGCAGGATTGGCTAAAATTTAAGAGCAATTTGTGTCCACAATCCCTTATTTATTCCCAATCCAAAATTCGTAAAGTCCTGGAAACCTGAAAAATGTTTTGGCTTTGTTAAATTTGAGGCCAGTTCATTAAGCAGCAAGACTTAATCTGAGCTACCATGAGGCTCTTTGCAGTCTTCACATAACTTGTTTGGTGAGAATATTTCTTATATATCGCTCAGTCGTGTCCAACTCTTTGCAACCCGTGGACTGTAGCCCACCAAGCTCCTCCGTCCATGGGATTCTCCAGGCAAGAATATTGGAGTGAGTTGCCATTTCCTTCTCCAGGGCATCTTCCAGACCCAGGGATCGAACCCAGGTCTCCTACACTGCAGGCAGATGCTTTAACCTCTGCACCACCAGGGAAGCCCCTTATATCCTGCTACAGAACCATTAATTAATGTGTTTGATTAAGAGATGCTACCTCAGAGCCTGCTGGGAGTGTCATAGAATTTCCTTAAATCCAGAAAATTCTGTATTCTGAAACATAAGGATTTTGAATAAGAGTTTATAGATCTGTAATTTCCAAAGCTGACAAGGATGCAGTCAGTGAGAGAAGTATATATTGACTGATTTTCAAGTATTAAAACAACATTACATCCCTGGGATAATCCTACTTGGTCATAAATGTGTTATATTTTATGGAATGTTGATTTGCTTTGCTAATGTTTTATAGAGATATTTAAGTCTGTATTCATGAGGGCTATTGGTCTGCAGTTTTCTTTTTCTAATGACTTCATAGGTAATGGTGGCCTCAGAACAGGTTTCTTTAGCATTCCTCATTCCTCTGTTTTCTGCAAGTGTTTGTATGAGATTGTTATTTCTACTTTAATAAAATTGACCAGTGAAATCATCTGAGCCTGGATTTTTCTTTGGGAGACTGTTTGGATAACAAAATCAATTTCTTAACCTGTGTTTTGTTGTTTCAAAAAAAAAAAAAAAAAGCCTGAAGGCAAGTACCTCCCCACCCCACACTGTCTCCACAGTCAGAACCTTGTCATGGTCTCAGCCCCAACCAGCCAAGGGCAGGGAGATGGTTCTGCAGTGATTGCCTTAGACAAGTCAGGATTTATCCCTGAACCAGGATAAGGGGCACCTTCTCCAAAGATGGAACCCAAACAGTCATAATTCTGTAGGCAAAGAAGCAGAGAATAGAGATAATACAGGCAACCCAGACTGCTACAGAATGAGAAGGGGGAAAGGAAGAAAAATGGAAAGACTGAGGAATTATCCCCTCAAAGACTAAATCCAGAGAGACTGTCACCATTAAAGAGCAGATTAGCTTGGTTTCCCTTCAGTAGAAATGGGGATCAGAACAGGATATGTTTGAATTTGAGGATACTTTGACCTGTCATCCATTTTTCAAGAAGGAATTCTAGGTTCTCAGGGCTCACAGTCTCAAGGGAAATAATCTGTCTGCTTGTTTGTTTGTACTGTTTTGTCTCAGAATGGATTTCAGTTCAGTCGCTCAGTCGTTTCTGACTCTTTGTGACCCCATGGACTGCAGCATGCCAGCATGACAAGGATCCATCATCAACTCCCAGAGTTTGCTCAAAGTGTCATCGAGTCGGTAATGCCATCTAACCATCTCATCATCTGTCATTCCCTTCTCCTCCTGCCTTCAATCTTTCCCAGCATTAGGGTCTTTTCAAATCAGTCACTTCTTCGCATCATGTGGCCAAAGTATTGCAGCTTTAGAAAGGATTTAGTGTCCATTAGTCAAGATGTGATACATTATCCTGTAATAACAACCCAAAAATCTCAGTAGCTCAACATGGAAAAGTTCATTTCTCGTTGCTCATACTACACATTCATCTTAGTTTTACAGGGTTTTGCTCCACCTTGCTTCTTTCAAGGACTTAGGCTGACGGAGGCTCCACCATCCAGAACCACCACTCTGGCCCTTAGAGCCTTCTGTCTAGCAATGACACGTATATTTCTACTAATGGTTCACTAACCAAATAAGTCACATGGTCGAACCTTTCCTCAGGAGGCCAATGTAAACATAAAAGAACAAAGAGTCTTGCTCATCATCCACTTGCGAAAATTAAGTCAACAACCCACAACTGCAGTTGCCCACCAACAGTGTGCCCTGAGGAGAATTCAGGATGGATAAAAATAAGATGAAGAAGGCTCTGTTTTAGATATATGGCTCCTAGACAGTTAAGATGCTTATCTAAAGAAGGATTTCAAAAAGAAAAAAAAAAAAAGAATTTCAGTGACCCCAGATTCTTGCATCTTTCCATACGTAGAAGATCACTAAAATTATTTACTTGAGATGTCTGTTCTCTACGATTAGCAGTAATGCTTTACCAAGATGTATGCATGACTCTTTCTCAGTCAGAAAAGCCGCCTATGCCCTAGTTTCTCTCCTACTTCTGAGTTCTGCAGAGCTATCTTGAGAGGCTGTCTCCCAGGCTAAAGTCCTCAGTAAGGGTCCCTGAATAAAACTGAAACTCAGTTTGTCCATTGTGTTTCCGTGGTTGCTTTCCCAGCTGACACCAGGAATGAAATCGTATGAGCCTGGAAAGAGAAGAACCAGAAATATCAAGTGAACAATAAGTATGCCCACTAGGTCGGGTGTCTGTATTTGTAAGCACACATGGAAGAGGAAACGCCAAACACTCTCTCGGTGGCTCTAACGATTCACCTCATAGCCAATACTCTGTCCCGATCGGTCAGGAGACAAAGCGGCATCCCCAGAGAGCACAGCCCAGTCAGTAACACCCACTGTGGGGGCTTACTGCCAGCGCAGTGGTGAGGAATCCGCCTGCCCGCGTGCTGTGCAGCGACCAGGCCTATGTGCCTCGACTGTTAGGCCCGTGCTCTACAGCCTGTGAGCCACAACCGCGGAAGCCCCGGCACCTAGAGCCCGTGCTCGGCAATGAGAGAAGAGGTGAGAGTTGCCCCACAACCAGAGAGCAACCCCGCTCTCCGCAGCCGGAGGGAAGTCTGCGCAGCAGCTAGGACCCGGCACAGCCAGAGAATAATAACCCGCCCCGCGCTAAAGCACCGGCGCGTCTCACTTTTTCGCTTGCAGGGCTCTTTCCCTTTCAGGGCTAAATCTGCCAACTGGGGTATTATCTGCCCCAGTGTTTTTGTCCTAGAATTTAAGAAATAGTTATTTTAGAGTCTCCTATTACTCATATTAGTAAGTCACATGAGTCTGAGAAATCTAAGACTTCGCGATGTCCCTGGGCTAGTATAAAAGAAAAGCAAGGTGCGTGGTTAGGCAAAGTCACTTGGAGTGATATTGGCCCTGGGTTGGGGGTTTCCACTTGAGTAGATGAGCCAATGTTTGGGGGATAGTCACAAGCCAGGGGACCAGGGTTGGGAAAGAGTAGAAGGGGGTTATAAAAGTTCAAGCAGTTGGGTTCAATGACTGTTTCAGGGCCAAACCTCATTTCTGGGTGCTTCACCATCCTCGTCTCAATGGGGCCTTTCAACAAGCCCAAGTCTCCAAGAAACAGGCTCAAAGATGTGCGTGGTCAGAGATCCAGTGAGTGGGCACAGTGGAACTAGACTCCAGGCCATGTCTAAAATCCATACCCCTTCCTCCACTCCAGCCAGTGGGAGAACCGAGGGCATCTGGCCAAAAGGAACACTAAATGAGTTGCAACCTCCAGCAAAGAAGGTGCAGCTACACTCCAGGACTGTTGTGAGGGAGAAGTCTTGGGCTTCTGGCTGACTCCAGGAAGAGGAGTCGCCCAGAAGCTCAAAGAAGTCTCAGGAGCAGGAACATGCAAACCGACCCAGAGTCCTACCCAGACCCAGATATGTGCTACCCCTCCAAGGGGCACAAGTCACTCCAGATTCCATGTAACCAGCATGGGGTGCCCCGTCTGCACACTCCCACCTGAACCCTGAAGGTAGGCTGGGCCTGGGGACCTGGGTTAGCCCAGGAAGTCCTTTCCTTGTTAGTGCACTGAAAATGGTTGGAAGCCATTGTTCTTGGTCACCATTGTGGAATTTCACTGGGGCAGGATAAGGACCCCTGCTCTTTAAACACTAAACATACTGTTTGACACATTTATAAACTTGTATCATTTTGATACAAGGAGAAGGAAGTGGCAACCCACTCCAGTATTCTTGCCTGGAGAATCCCCTGGACAGAGGAGCCAAGATGCCTGCAGTCCATGGGGTCGCAAGGAGTTGGACACAACTAAGTGACTAACACAACATTTTGATAGAGTGTATGTTCTGTATCTGACTTGGCCTGGATTCCTCTGAAAGCAGAGCCTATGGGATGTTGGTTGAGCAGGTGACCATGAGGAGAGTGAGCAGTAGAGAGACAACCAACGTAACCCCTGGTCACCAAACTGGTCTTCTTTGCATTCAGTCCCCTAGGTTATTCTGGGGCTCATCATGAAATGTCTCCAAACCATCCTGCTGGGGAGGAGAGAAGGAATGTATATATATATATAATTTATGTATCTTTGGTCTTTGTTGCTGCACTTGGGCTTTCTCTAGTTGAAGTGGGCGAGCAGAGACTACTCTCAAGCCGTGGTGCACGGGCTTCTCATCGTGGTAGCTTCTGTTGTTGCAGCTCACAGGGTCAGTAGTTGTGATGCACAGGCTTAATTGCTCTGTGGTATGTGGAGTCTTCTCAGACCAGGGATCGAATTTGTGTCCCCTGCATTGGCAGGTGGATTCTTAACCACTGGACCACTAGGAAAATCCAGACCGAAGGAATTTATCCATTGGCTCCTGACCCCTTCTTCCAGCACAAGTCTAAAGGGAGCTTCTGTCCAGTTGTACCTGTGCAAAACCTGCTTAGGATGGTCTCCCAGTGAGGGCTAGAATAAAGATGAGTGAGGTTAGGTGAGTCTGAAGAGGTGCACATGAGCTCAGAACCCCTCCTGAGAAAGGGACCTGAAGGAAGCAAGAGGACCCTAAGGAAACACAATTACTACCAAGCTCTTCACATCAGGGCCGTTTATTCTAGGGGAAAGTTGGTATGTGTTTGGGATAGATTCTGGAAAGTGGGATTGCCTGGGTAAAGGGTAAAGGTGCATGCAATTGTATCAATACTACATGTCAAATCTTCATGCTCAGAAGGTTGTACCACTTTGTATTTTCCCCAACAATTTATGTGCCAGCCTCCTCACAGCCTTGCCAATGAAGTGTGTTGCAAAAACTTGGGTTTTTGCTGGTCTTGCAGGTGAGAGATGACATCTTAGGACACTTTCATTTTGTATTTCTGTTATTATGAGCAAAATTGAGCACCCAACTTGTGCACAAGAATTTTCATGGCACTAGGCTTTTCACTGGGCCTCCCAGGTGGTGCTAACAGTAAAGAACCTGCCTGCCAATGCAGGAGACATAAAGATGCGGGCTCATCTCCTGGGTTGGGAAGATCCCCTGGAGGAGGGCATGGCAACAGACTCCAGTATTTTCTTGCCTGGAGAATCCCCATGGACAGAGGAGCCTGGTGGGATACAGTCCAAAGTGTCACAAAGAGTCGGACACAACTGAAGCGACTTAGCACGCACACACGCAGGCCCTTCATTGCAATATTAACTATATTAATTACAAGAAATACAAAACCACAGTGAGAGACACCGCTTCACACCTATTAGGATAACAACTACTAAACAAAACAAACTCAGGAAATAATAAGCAGTGGTGAAGGTGTGGAGAAACCAGGACCCTTGTGCAGCGTGGGTGGGAATGTAAAATGAGACAACCACTATGGAAAACAGCAGTTTCTTAAAAAAAAAAATCGCACAGGATTACTTTCAGTTCAGTTCAGTCGCTCAGTCGTGTCTGACTCTGCGACCCCATGAATCGCAGCACGCCAGGTCTCCCTGTCCATCACCAACTCCCGGAGTTCACTCAGACTCATGTCCATCGAGTCCGTGATGCCATCCAGCCATCTCATCCTCTGTCGTCCCCTTCTCCTCCTGCCCCCAATCCCTCCCAGCATCAGAGTCTTTTCCAGTGAGTCAACTCTTCGCATGAGGTGGCCAAAGTACTGGAGTTTTAGCCTTAGCATCATTCCTTCCAAAGAAATCCCAGGGCTGATCTCCTTCAGAATGGACTGGTTGGATCTCCTTGCAGTCCAAGGGACTCTCAAGAGTCTTATCCAACACCACAGTTCAAAAGCATCA
>NW_024071035.1:0-8884 GCF_014754425.2 Oryx dammah
CAGTATTAAATAGGCAAATATGTGAAAAGGCTGTGAAAACTTCACTAACACTAGGGAACTCCTTCAGAAAATGGACTTTCAGCCTTCTTGATACATTCTTGGACAGGGTCTATTAGCTTGGAGAAAGGAATATGTGGGAGATTCACATTCTTGCTATGGAAATAATTGTGGAATACAATGGATTCGAAAACTTCTTTTACTTGTGACATAAAAGTAGGCATGACAGCATGGCAAAGACAGGAAGCAGAGCAACATACACTTGGGAGATGAGTTCTTGTGGCTCTCTAGTGCTTTGAGAGATCTGTTCAAGTTGTAAAGTAGCCTGCTGCTCCTACATAAGGAAGATATATGTGGTTCTCAAGGTTATGATTGCATCTCAGTCACAGAGCCTTCCATTGCACTCCCTATTGCTCTAGACACAGTAGAGGTTATTATTCACAGATCCGAAAAGAAATGTACCAATGGACCAGACCTCCTAAAGCCAAGACAATGTAGAAATACTTATTTCAGGTAACAGGAAAGAAATTCCAAAATTTTGATGGAGGAAATGAAGCAAAATTCTCTCTACATAGAAGGAAACTGTTCCCTCCAACCCCTCCTTCTCTTTAAGGAAAAGAAATAGTCAGCAATCCATAAGAAAGGGTCAGAGATAATTTAGAGAAAAGGCTTCACCCATCAATGTGAACTAAATGTAACACGTTCAAAAGCAGAGGGCAATTTTGTATTTTAAGGTAAATTAGATGTGTGTGTGTGTGTGTGCACACGCACACACGTGCGCTTGTTCAGTCATGTTTGACTGTGCAACCCATGGAATGTAGGCTGCTTGGCTCCTCTGTGGGATGTAGCATGCAAGAAAACAGGAGTGGTTTGCTATTCTGTACTCTATTAAGTTAGATAGAGTTAAAGAAAACCCTAACCCATGTATTTTTCTGCATCAGTTTCAAGACAAAGTAAGCTACACAGTCTCTTTTCTACAGAGAGTGTTTCTGAAATTCCAGAGGTATACTTGTGAATGAGACAGTTTTATGATATTGTGGATGGGGATGAGTCAAACATAGAGGGACAGATTGAAAAAAAGCTTAAACTCTAGAAATCTGGCTTACCTCCCAATTCACTGAGTCCCATTTTTTTTTTAATGAAAAAAATAAAAAAGAAAGATCCATTCTTTTCCATCATTCAATACCTGAAGCAGGAGAAATAGGCAGATAGATGGAGTAGAGTGCAGAGAAGAGGACTGTGAATCTCTCTGACAAACACAATTAACTTTTATATTTTCACATTTCTTTTTTCTCGACTTCATCTCCTAAAACTTCCACACAAAGATAATGATGCTGCAGATCTTGTGTTGCCTTGGGGATGATAGTATCAGGCCCATGAGCTAGTGGCACTGATTTCCCCTTAGGGCTCCAGGAATAAGCCAATGCATCTAGGGTTTATGTTCTTTGTCAGAGATTCTAGAGACCAGGTATTGGCAAGTCCCAAATGAACACAGAACCCATAGGCATGCAGAACCAATGGCAAACTAAGAAGTTCTTACCACTTACCCACTTGCACATGGTCTGCAGTTCATGCAGACCATGAGGTAGATCAAAAAGTATGAGGCACAGTGGTAGTCTTTGTACCTACAGTTAAAATAATAAATGCAGCTTGGTGCTGGGTTGAAGAGGGGCTGGTGTGTATCTAGAAGCACAGGTGCCCAAGAAGAAGTCTTACAGGGGCTGCTGGTGTCAAATTCCAGCAGTGAACATCTGAAGAAAGTAAATATGTTTTTAATCATGCTGCTAGAACTATGCGAAATATGGCTGCTGATGCAGAATTTCAAGGATGGCTGCAACATGTTCCATCTCTAGGTCCTAATACCTATTCCATCTTGTATCCTACCACTTCAAGAAATGTTTGGGGAGGAGAGTATACCACTAGTTTGCTGCCCTGAAGCTGAAGCTGCTGTTATGTCCTGAAGTAGGGACTAGGCCAAGCAACAGTCTCTTCAATTGGTACTGCTAATTTCAGGCAAGTTGAAGATACAGCATTCAGAGATGAAAGGGGAGAGGGCTCTGAAAAGTCTGTTTATTATTATCGCTACTCCACAGAAGAGATACCATAACCTATCACTCCTCCAGAGACAACCACTAGGTCGCTGTGGTGAACCAGGCTGAATCTTGCACTTGTTCAAGCCTGAGCCCACAGCTCGATTGTTCAACACTCCTCAGTGCACGTCTGTTGTCCAAGCTTCAAAAAATACTCCTGGGCCCACATCTAGGTCCATTCTCTGAATCAGGATGGGTCCTGCCCTTGTTCAAGACACCTACAGCACTCCTTAGGGCACCTCTGTGTCCCTGAATGCAACCAAGCTGGATCCTGCGCTTGTTCATGCTCCTGAAAATGCCTCCAGAACCCACATCTTGGTCCCTTCGCTGACCCATGCTGGTCCTGCGCTTGTCCAGACCCCGAGGGACATTCATGAGCCCGCCTACAGGCCCTGCACTGAACCTGGGTGGGCTCTGTACTTGCACAAGCCCTCGACAAATATTCTAGAGCCCATATTTCAGTCCCTTTACTGATCCCAACTGGGTCCTGGTCTTCTTCAAGCCCCAGACAGTCACTCCTGGGCCTACATCACGATCCCTGAACTGAATTCCGCTGGGTCACACACCAGTTCCATGCCCCGACCAACACTCTTGAGCCCATATCTCACTCCCAGAACTCATGCAGGCTAGACCCTGCCTTTATTCGAGTACCGACAGACACTCCTGAGCCCACAACGTCATCTCTGCACTGACTTAGGTTAGGTCCTGCACTTGTTCAAGGTGCCGGCCAACACTGCTGCGCCTCTCTCTGACTCTCCGGCTAGTCCTGGCCATATTCAAGCCACCAACCTACAATGCTGAGCCCACAGCTCGCTCCCTGCCTCTGAACTAGGGTGTGTCCTGCCCTTAGTCAGTCCCCCCAGAAAACACTCCCAATCCAGCATCACACTCACTGCACTGTACAAGGCTCGAAGTGCCTTTGGGCAAGACCACAACAAACACTGCCGAGCCTATATTTCCATTTCTACGTGGACTTTGCTTGGTTCTGCCCTTGTTCAAGACCACGACAAATACCCCAGAGCCTGCATCTCAGTCCCTGTACTGAAGCAGGCTACATCTGCCCATATTGAAGCCTCAAAGGATTCTCCTGAATCAACATCTAAGGACCTGCACTGAACCAGGCTGGGTCAGGCCTTATGCAAGACCCTTGCAAACACTCCTGAGCCTCCTTCCCAGTGTCTGCACTGAACCAGGCTGGGTCCTGCACTCCTCCCAACCAGACAAATAAGCTGAGCCTCCTTTCTGTGCTTAAGCTGACCAGGCTGGGTCCTGGTCTTCTTCAAGGCCACGACAAATACTTCAGAAACCACATCACGGTCCCTGCACTGAACCAAGCTAGTTCCTTTAATGGGCAGGCACTGACAAAAAACCCTGAGCCTAAATGTCGGGTCCTGCATGGCACGAGGCTAAGTGCTGTCCATCTTCATGACCCCTAACAGGCCTGAGCCGACATCTTGAGCCTGGTGCTGAAGCATTTGGGGAGCTGCCTCTGTTGCACCACAGCAAGTGCTCCTGAGCCTACATCCTGGGCCCTGCACTGAACCCGTTGGGGCCCTACCTTTGTTCAAGCCCCCGACAAACACTCCTGAGCTCAGCTCTCAGTTCCTGCCCTGAACCATGCTGGGTCCTGCCTTTGTTTATGCCCCTGAGAAACACTCCTGCATCCACATCACCGTCCTGCCATGAACCAGGCTGTGTCCTGCACTTATTCAAGGCCCCGACCAACATAGCTGAGCCTGTATCTGACTCTCATGTTAGTTCCCATCCTTATTCGAGCCACCGGCAAGCAATCCTCAGCCGACAAGTAACGCTATGCCTCGGAACTATGGTGGGTCCAGCTATTCTTCAGTCACCCAGGAAACACAGACGATCCCACATCTCACTGGATGCACTCAAGAAGGCGTGGTTATGTGTTTGATCAAGACCCCAACAAACACTCCTGAGCCCTAGGGCACTAGGTCCCTGCAGTAAACCCGGCCAAATCTTGCATTGGTTCAAGCCTCCAGCAAAGAATCCTCAGCACTCATCTGTTGTCTAAGCTTCCAAAAAATATTCCTGGGCCCACCTCTAGGTCCGTTCGCTGAATTAGGCTGGGTCGTGCCCTTGTGCAAGACACCTACAACACTCCTTAGCGCACCTCTGTGTCCCGAACTCAACCACGCGGGATCCTGCGCTTGTTCGTGCCCCTGAAAATGCCTCCGGAGCCCACATCTAGGTCCCTTCGCTAACCCAGGCTGGTCCTGTGCTTCTTCAGACCCCGAGAGATACTCATTAGCCCACCTACTGTCCCTGCACTGAACCCAGGTGGGCCCTGTACTTGCCCAAGCCCTCAGCAAATATCCCAGAGCCCACATTTTGGTCCTTCTACTGATCCAGACTGGGTCCTGGCCTTCTTCAAGCACCAGACAGTCTCTCCTGGGCCCACAACGTGGTCCCTGAACTGAATTCTGCTGGATCCCGCACCAGCTTGATGCCCCAACCAACACACATGAGTCCAATCTCACTCCCAGAACTCACGCAGGCTGGACCCTGCCTTTATTCCAGCCCCGACAGACACTCCTGAGCCCACAACGTCGTCTCTGCACTGACCTAGGATGGGTCTTGCACTTGTTCATAGTGCCGGCCAACACTGCTGAGCCTCTCTCTGACTCTTAGGCTGGTCCTGGCCATATTCAAGCCACCGACCTACAATCCTGAGCCCACAGCTCACTCTCTGCCTCCGAACTAGGGTGTGTCCTGCCCTTGGTCAGTCCCCCCAGGAAACACTCCCAATCCTGCATCGCACTTGCTGCACTGAACAAGGCTCAAAGTGCCTTTGTGCAAGACCTCAGCAAACAATCCCGAGCCCACATTTCCATCCCTACGCAGACCATGCTTGGTCCTGCCCTTGTTCAAGACCAAGAAAAATACCCCTGATCCAACATCTTGGTCCCTGTACTGAAGCAGGATACATTCTACCCATTTTGAAGCCTCAACGGATTCTCCTGAATTAACATCTAAGGACCTGCACTGAACCAGGCTGGGTCTAGGCCTTATGCAAAACCCTTGCAAACACTCGCGAGCCTCCTTCCCAGTCTATGCACTGAACCAGGCTGGGTCGTGCACCTCTTCCACCCGGACAAATACGCCTGAGCCTCCTATCAGTGCTTACACTGACAAGGCTGGGTCCTGCCGTTCTTCAAGGCCAGGACAAATACTTTAGAACTCACGACTCGGTCCCTGCACTAAACCAGGCTACTTCTTTTCATGTGTAGGCACCGACAGACAACCCTGACCCCAAATGTCAGGTCATGCACAGCACGAGGCTAAGCGCTGACCATCTTCATGAGTCCTAATCACAGGCTTGAGCCAATATCTGGAGCCTGGCCCTGAAGCATTTTGGGAGGTGCCCCTGTTGCACCCCAGCAATCGCTCCTGAGCCCACATCCTAAACCCTGCACTGAAACCGGCAGGGCCCTACCTTTATTGAAGGCCCCGACAAACACTCCTGAGCTCAGCTCTTGGCTCCTGCCCTGAACCATGCTGGGTCCTGCCTTTGTTTATGGCCCCGAGAAACACTCCTGCGCCCACATCTCTGTCCCTGCCATGAACCAGGCCGGGTCCTGCTCTTATTCACAGCCCCCACCAACATAGCTGAGCCTGTATCTGACTCTCATGCTAGTTCCCGGCTGCATTTGAGCCACCGGCAAGCAATCCTGAGCCGACAAGTAGCTCCATGCCTTGGAACTGTGGTGTGTCCCCTCGACTCTGCTGTCCCCCGGAAACACGGGCGATCCCACGTGCCACTCTCTGTACTCAAAAAGGAGGGGTCATGCCTTTGAGCAAGTCCCCGACAAACACTCCTGAGCCATAGGACACAAGATCCCTGCAGTGAACCAGGCTGAATCTTGCATTGGTTCAAGCCTCTGGCAAACACTCCTCAGCGCCCATCTGTTGACCAAGTTTCCGAAAAATACTCCTGGGCCCACCTCTAGGTCCATGCACTGAATCAGGCTGGGTCCTGCCCTTGGGCAAGATACCTACAACACTCCTTAATGCACCTCGGTACCCTGAACGCAACCAAGGTGGATCCTGTGCTTGTTCGTGCCCCTGAAAACGCCTCCAGGGCCCACATCTAGGTCCCTTCACTGACCCAGGCTGGTCCTACGCTTGTTTAGACCCAGGGGGACACTCATGAGCCCACCTACAGTCCCTGCACTGAACCTGGGTGGGGGGGCTGTACTTGCACAAGCCCTCAACAAATATCCCAGAGCGTACATTTGGGTCCCTCCAGTGATCCAGACTGGGTCCTTGCCTTCTTCAAGCCCCAGACAGTTGCTCTAGGGCTCACATTGCGGTCCCTGAACTGAATTTTGCTGGGTCCTGCACCGGTTCCATGCCCCGACTAACACTCTTGAGCACATATCTCATGCCCAGAACTCACGCAGGCTGGACTCTGCCTTTATTCCAGCCCTGACAGACACTACTGAGCCCACAACATCGACTCTGCACTGACCTAGGATGGGTCCTCCACTTATTCAAGGTGCTGGCCAACATCGCTGAGACTCTCTGAATCTCCTGCTAGTCCTGGCCATATTCAAGCCAGCAACCTACAATCCTGAGTCCACAACTCGCTCCCTGCCTCCGAACTAGCGTGTGTCCTGCCCTTGGTCAGTCCCCCCAGGAAACACTCCCAATACCGCATCACATTCGCGGCACTGAACAAGGCTCGATGTACCTTTGTGCAAGACCTCAGCAAACAATCCCGAGCCCACATTTCCATCCCTACATGGACCATGCCCAGTCCTGCCCTTTTTCAAGACTATGACAAATACCCCTGATCCGGCATTTCATTCCCTGTACTGAAGCAGGCTACGTTCTGCCCATCCTGAAGCCTTAACGGATACACCTGATTCGACACCTAAGGACCTGCATTGAACCAGGCTGGGTCCAGGCCTTGTGCAAGACCCTTGCAAGCACTCCCGAACCTCCCTGCCAGTCTCTGCACCCAACCAGGGTGGGTCCTGCCCTTCTTTCACACCGAAAAATACTCCTGAGCCTCCTTTCGATGATTACACTGACCCGGGGGGGGGGGGGGGTCCTGCCGTTCTTCAAGGCCACAACAAATAATTCGGAACCCACATCTTGGTCCCTGAACTTAACCAGGCTAGCTTCTTCCCATGTGCAGGCACCAATAGACAACCCTGAGCTCAACTGTCGGGTCCTGCATAGCACGAGGCTAAGCGCTGCCCATCTTCATGACCCCTAATAAGAGGCCTGAGCCGACATCTTGAGCCTGGCGCTGAAGCATTTTGGGAGCTGCCCTTGTTGCACCCCAGAAAATGCTCCTGAGCCCACATCCTGGGCCCTGCGCTGAACCCGTTGGGGCCCTGCCTCTGTCAAGCCCCCGACAAACACTCCTGTGCTCAGCTCTCGGTTCCTGCCCTGAATCATGCTGGGTCCTGCCTTTGTTTATGCCCCTGAGAAACACTCCTGCACCCGCATCTCTGTCTGTGCCATGAACCAAGCTGTGTCCTGCACTTATTCAAGGCCCTGACCAACATAGCTGAGCCTGTATCTGACTCTCATGTTAGTTCCCAGACTTATTCGAGCCACCGGCAAGCAATCCTGAGCTGACAAGTAGCTCCATGCCTCGGAACTATGGTGGGTCCCGCTATACTTCAGTCCTCCAGGAAACAAGGGGGATCCCATATCCCACTCGCTGCACTCAAGAAGATGGAGTGTTGCATTTGAGTAAGACCCCAACAAACACTCCTGAGCCCTAGGACACTAGGTCCCTGCAGTCAACCAGGCCAAATCTTGCATTGGATCAAGCCTCCGGCAAACACTTCTCAGTGCCTGTCTGTTGTCTAAGCTTCCAAAAAATATTCCTGGGTACACCTCTAGGTCCGTTCGCTGAATCAGGCTGGGTCCTGCCCTTGTTCAAGACACGTACAACACTCCTTAGCGCACCTCTGTGTCCCTGAACTTAACCAAGGTGGATCCTTCGCTTGTTCATGCCCCTGAAAATGCCTCCGGAGCCCACATCTAGGTCCCTTTGCTTGCCCTGGCTGGTCCTGCAAGTGTTCAGACCCCGAAGGACACTGATGAGCCCACCTACGGTCCCTGCACTGAACCTGGAGTTGCCCAGTACTTGCACAAGCCCTCAACAAATATCCCGGAGCCCATATTTCGGTCCCTCTACTGATCCAGACTGGGTCCTGCCCTTCTTCAAGCCCCAGACAGTCGCTCCTGGGCCCACATCGCGGTCCCTAAACTGAATTCTGCTGGGTCCCTCATCAGTTCTATGCCTCGACCAACACTCTTGAGCCCATATCTCACTCCCAGAAGTCACACAGGCTAGACTCTGCCTTTATTCCAGCCCCAACAGACACTCCAGAGCCCACAATGTTGTCTCTGCACTGACCTCGGATGGGTCCTGCACTTGTTCATGGTGCCGGCCAACACCTCAGAGCCTCTCTCTGATTCTCAGGCTAGTCCTGGCCATATTCAAGCCAGCAACCTACAATCCTGAGCCCACAGCTCTCTTGTGCCTCCGAAATAGGGTGTGTCCTGCCCTTGGTCAGTACCCCCAAGAAACACACCCACTCCCACATTGCACTTGCTGCAATGAACAAGGCTCGACTGCCTTGGTGCAAGACCCTGACACACACTCCCGAGCTTACATTTCCATTCCTACGCAGACCATGCTCGGTCCTGCCCTTGTTCGAGGCCACAACAAATACACCTGAGCCTGCATCTTACTCCCTGTGCTGAAGCTGGCTGTGTTCTGCCCATCTTGAAGCCTCAACAGATAC
>NW_024071037.1:0-8874 GCF_014754425.2 Oryx dammah
ATGAATTTTGGAATGGAATCAGCATTAATAACATTCCCATGGGCTTCTGCAAAATGAAAACCCTGAAAATCAGGATTCTTCTTTCTCCATCTTCCTAGTCTTCCAAACTGCAGGATGAAATGAGAGAAAATGAACAATTATACAGTATTAACCAGAACCAGAGACTTTCTTAATCTAATCTATATCTGAGGGCTGTTATCTCAACAAGTAGGGAAGAAAAACATATTTCCCTTTTGTAACCTGCATCATAGATATTGGTACATGTACAACCTGATGGCTTCAATTATGTGATCCTACCAACCTTCTCTCCCTCTTTCCCAACACCATACATGTTTTTTTTTTCCCTTTGAGAGGCTATTCTTGAACTTAAATAACTCTTTTCACCTTAAAAGTCTGTGCTCAGTCCACAGATGATACTCCCTTACTCTCCCAGACCCTCAGTTTCCATATCTACCATATGAGAAAGAGGCTGTTTTGAAATACACCATTATGAAAATGAGGGGAAAATGTTAATTATTAAAGACAAGATATATCTTATACCTTCATTACCAGCTCAGTGATAAGCAACAGTCATACTATGACAAAGTTACTGTTCTTTTAACTGTCACATAAAATTTTAAAAAATCTACAACTGAACCAATGTTTAGCTATTAATCACTAAATGTGGTCCCTACTTGAAATTCTGAACTTTTTGCTATTTTTAAGTAGTCACATTCTAAAAGATGTCATCTCTTAGTGCAGGAGACTCGACTTCTGTGGTCAAGAAATAAACACTCTACTAGTGCAAAGCCCAGTTACTTTCACTGCTGCTTCTAGTAACTGTTTACTAAACAAATACTGGTCTTAGGTACTGATACATTTACAACTTGTTAGTAGTCTTACAGGTAGAGGACAAAAGACCTCATAAAAACAAATGAGGAGCCATGAAGTATATTTCAGTACATAATGCACTTTATATTACTAGGTGCATGCTGCCACTGCTGCTGCTGCTGCATCACTTCAGTCGTGTCCGACTCTGTGCGACCCCATAGACGGCAGCCCACCAGGCTCTCCCGCCCCTGGGATTCTCCAGGCAAGAACACTGGAGTGGGTTGCCATTTCCTTCTCCAATGTATGAAAGTGAAAAGTGAAAGGGAAGTCACTCAGTCATGTCTGACTCTTAGTGACCCCATGGACTGCAGCCTACCAGGCTCCTCCGTCCATGGGATTTTCCAGGCAAGAGTACTGGAGTCCAGTGACTAGGTGTGTGAGTGTTCTATAAACATTGAGTAGGTAAATTTGAATTGCTGAACTAATTTTAAACAAACTTTTTCTTAATTTACTGGGAGAATTAAAAAGCAAAAACAAAATTTGTAAATGCCTGGGAATAGCTGGATTATTTTCAAAGCTATACACAGATACCTGAAGTTTTTGGGCCTGTCCTTTGCTGGGTCCAGATTCTTTTCTGGTTCTTCTTGTTTTTTGTTATACTTCTCTTCTTTCACCTCACTTTCAGTGCATTGGACCTCTTTTTTGGAGTTCTCATCCTGGTGCTTACCTATTTCTTTAGTGAAGAATAATACAGACTTTGGGACCAGAGGTTCCCAGGGAAAAAAATAAATCCCAACTCATAAGGAATAGCAACAGACATCCAGAACTCTACCCTCAGGAGAAGCAGGAGGATAGGAGCAACTAAGAAAAGAGTAATTGGGGGCTTCCTTCTGGTGGATACAACACTTCCATAGCCCTCACTTTGTTGCTGCTTGATCATTTTCACAATCACATTATTTCTTCTTCTCTAGTAAATCTGTCACCCTGTGCTACTGATTACTTCTGGCCAAAGATCAGAATCCTCTGGGTCTGATGCATTCTATGTTTCAGTCAGAACTTTCTCACCAAAATATGTTTCACCTCAATGACAAATTCTATGGTGAAGCTCATTAGTTCCTCAACCCCCTGAAACTTCATTTTGACCAAGTGCTCCTGTATCAGTTCATAATATTTTGGGATCAACTTTCCAAGAATCTTACCATTTTTAAAAGCTATCAACCAAATATGACGTATGCCATTTGCTTGTTCTCTTCCATGTCCTCTCAAGCTCCCTCCCAAACACCTGCCTTCACTGATCTTCCCCTGTGGGCTCATAACTGGCACCGATCATCTCAGACCTCTTACCAGGGCTGGCAGAGGAAAGCTTATTTCCACGCCCCGCCCCCCAAACCAGAGTGGTCGTTATGGCGTTGGGCTTCTACTGGGCCCCTCTGGCCTTGGATTCAAGGAGGCCCTGGCTCCCAGCCTCCCTTCCCGAGGCCCTCCTCTGAGCCTGGCCCCTTCCTCGAGATCCCTGGTCCCCAGACTCGGCCTGCAGATGCCAGTGTCCCCGTCCCCCCCAACTCACCCCCTCCCGTCCTGAAGGCTCACCCTCAGGGGCAGCCGGCTCCTGCGCCATTTCCCACAAGCTGGACGACTCAGACTCTTCGGTGGCTGTCTCCCATAAAGAGGCTTCCTCGGCTTCCTCCGCCTCCTCCACCTCCTGGGCTGGGGCCTTCCCCGCCGGCCCCTCCCCTGGTCCATCCGACGACACCCGGAGCTCGGAGAACTCGGGCACTGCGGCCGAGCCTTGATCGGACGAGTGCTGCTGGGCCCGGTGCTGGCCCGGCATGTGGCCGTTGTGGGGCCAGACGAGGATGTAGTCGTTGTAGTAGATGCGGCTCAGCACCGAGCGTACCAGGTCCAGCAACGTTAGGCGGAAGCCGGCCATGGGGAAGTGGTGCGCGTCCACCATGAGGTCTGGGCCCCCTGCCTGCTCCTCCTCCCCCTCCTCGGCGCTCCCCCCCTCCAGGGCCGCCTCCCTTGGGCCTCCTGAGGCCTCAGTGATTCCGCCTGCCCCAGCCTCAGGCACGGCGTCACCCCGGCAAGGCCCGGAGTTGCGGTCCACACCTTCACGGGCTCTGGACGGTCCGGCCTGCACCCCAGCCATGCCTGCTGGGCCTTCCTGCCCGTCAGGGCACTGATCTCCCCCTCTCGTGGTGGACATGGCACTGGGCAGTTACCTCAATTGGGCAGGTGATGACGGCAACAGCCCAGGTGGTGGCTCCTGAAGTGGCTGCCCTGAGGGGAGGCTAAGGGTGGCAGGACGGGACGAGGCGGCCACTGAGAGGATGACAGAGGAAGCCCCACGATAGGGAGGGTAGGCAGCCAACGGCGGGAGCGTCCCACCGAAAGCTGGGCCTCAGACAACAGTGGAGCCAGGCCTGACGCAAGAGTCCCCTAGGCCACAGAGGAGGGGCGGGGCCAGAAGAGTAGCCAATAGGACGTGCCCCCTCGTCATGAGCTCTGAGCTCATTTGCTGACAAGTGAGGATTGACGTGCCCTGTGTCCAATGAAAAGTCAAGGCGCTTAGCTGGTAGAATTGGTCACAATCGTCTCCTGGTTCTTTTGACGCCCTGGGTTTGGTTCTAGCCTACATTTAAGTACGGAAGGTTCCTGTCCTTTTAGTTTTACGATTGTCCAAAAAACCCACAATGGTACAATATATTGATAACGTGGGCTGAGGAAACTTCTGTAAAAGGCAGAGAGTTAACATTTGGGGCTTGGAGGTGCTCAAAGGTAAAATCAAGATGGTTATTATGTAGGTACTTACATAACAGAATTCCACAACAAATAAAATGTTGCTGAAACTAAAAAGTATTAATAATTGCTTACCATGTTTAAATAATATAGGTCTATTAGTGAGAAGAATGAAATTCTTTTGGCAGAATATCATTTTGCTTAGGTGAAGATCCAAGTGTCCTCTGTCATCAACACTGCATATGTTCATCTGTTCTGTAATGAAGTTTTACATAGTTCACCTTTGCAAATGTCTTTTCACACAGATATTGGCAAATACTGGTATCAGTCCATGAGATAGGTACTTCTAAATACTGGTATCAATCCACAAGCATATGATTTTAATTTAGCATATTCATTATTTGGAAGAAAATTATAGAATTCTATTAGGTTCTTTTGATATTTGCCTTTTAGCATGTCATTACATTGCAGAGTAATCACTTTCATTTGAAGTTTATGTGGAAGCTCCTCAACTGCACAGTTTAGTGGATCTGAAATATGGAAACTTCCTTTGTACTTGCATGGTGGTGGTGGGTTAGTCGCTAAGTCGTGTCTGACTCTTGCGACCCCATGGGCTGTAGCACGCCAGGCTCCTCTGTCCATGAGATTCTCCCGGCAAGAATACTGGAGTGGGTTGCCATTTCCTTCTCTGGGGATCTTCCCAACCCAGGACTCAAACCCAGGTCTCCTGCATTGCAGGCATATTCTTTCCCAACAGAGCTATAAGGGGAGCCCTTGTACTTGCATAGAGGACTGAAAAAAAAAACTGCTGGAATTTTAGTATGAGCTTGAATATATATCTACTCCAAATTTGTATGTAAATAGAGAGCTCCCTTAATTTAACTTTTGAAAGCATCTGAAGAGTATCAAGCAGTCTGACATTACTTTGATTCAAATAACGTTAATTGTCATTGAAATGACTTTACCACAATATGTTTTTTAATATAAACACCGTTTGCTTTGTAATTTTAGGTTTAGTTCATTAAGAAATATTATCAAACCTGGAACAAAAGCTAATTTCCAAAGCCATTCAGTGTTAAATGGTAATTGAGGGAGATGTTCTCAATCAAAAATAATTCAATCTCCACCATGAGCTTAAAAACTCACATACACATGGACATACACACACAGAGTGGTAGAGAAATTCAGGACATCCAACTTCTGTTTCTGACAAAAGTTCACAGAACCATGATGGTTAAGTTCATGAGAGTGAATGGTGTTCCCCATTAACACTGTCAGTTTAATAACACATGAGAGATTCAAATATTGTCTGCAATGTGACTGCTGATAAATAATATAATGAAAAACCCAAAGAGTTATATTTTCACAAATTTTGTATATTTATTCACAAACTCTTTTCTTCTCCACTCGTAGTTTTAACATTATCAGTTGTAACATCTTAGCAAATTCCACTTCAGGTTATACTAAGTGCTTTTTCAACTTCTTCAAAAACATTCAGCCCAGAGTAGTCACATGCAGAATATTCACAGATACTAATTCTTCAGTCATGATAAACTGCAGCCACCAACCTCTCAGTCCTAGTCTTCCCAATACTGTTCTTGCCAAATTCATCGGATGACAAGTGTGAAATTTTTGACATGTTTTGTTAGACAATGCAAGTATTGATACTATCGGGAAAACCTCAGGCAGGCCTCGGAACTCAAGTCTCTCTCAAAGTAAATAAAAATGTTGACTGACTATATCTCAAATTTCTTAAAGAAAAGTCATAGCTCTGCCACTTGTCACCCCAAAGATGAGCTCCTTAAGAAGCTGCCAATAAAAACTATGGCTGTTAAATGACAAAGGTTACTGTGACTAACCATTTCAGAGCTGAGTCACTAGTGACTAATTCACACATAAGGAACAGTAGTACCAATATAGGATATGATGCAAAAACAGTGCCTCTGTCCATACAGTGAAAGGTGATCTTTCATTTGGGGTCTAAGCTACCTTCAAGTCCCTTACTGCTCACTCTGATTTAACAATAAACAGCTACATAGCTTAACATCAGAGTCAGATCTCTGTGATACTCAATATGAACTGGACACAGAGCAACTAAATAAAAGACATTCAAGGCATTCAGATAAATCACTGTCAAAATTTTTGGTAGTGAATATCCACTGGTAGAAAAGCTTGAGGGGTATGTGGGCTTTTGTATAGTGATAGTGGTTTCTACGATTTCTCTTTGTGATATTTTACTGTCAGTAAATTAGCTGGCAAAGATAAGTATTTTATTCATGAATGAGCACCCTGCTTCACCACTTCTAGTTCATCAGAAAGTTTCTCTACTGGCAATCAGAGACAAGAAGCCTGGCAATAGTTATATGGACTTGTTAAGAAAAATCCAGTCCAATGCACTCTGCCCTTCATAAAACTCATACATGAAGAGAGTCCCAGAAACACAATGTATAAACAACAACAATTTAGCTTGACTCCTTAAATAAACAACAACCCAACAATATTAATAATATCTGTTGACCCATGAAGTTATAGAACATACACCACAGATACTAGCCATTCACTCACCAGGCAAGTATTGAGTACCCATCTATATACTCGGGGTTGTGCTAGGGAGGCCTCTCTCACAGATGCCTAAGACTAATGACTTGCTCTAGTTCATGGTCTAGAGGGGAAGACAGACACTTGAACAACAATGACCCAAGTGACAAGTGCTAAAACGAGGATGAACCCAAAGTGCTCTGGGAGTATGGGAGAGAGAATGATTAATTGGGAGGGGAAAGGAAAGCGGGGAAGGAAAAAGGGGAGGACAAAAGGGGGATGGAAAGAAGTAGAATAATTAACTGGGGAGGTACTCAAGGGGAGACATTTCACCTGGATCCTGAAGGATCTCTAGGAGTTTACCTAGCAATAAAGGATGGCAGGGAAAGAGGAAGAATGAGGGAATGAGGTCTCTGTATGGAAAGGAAACAGCCTGCATAGTAGAAGAGAGGTGTGTGTGCATGTGTATATATGTGTACCTGTCCAGGGAATGAAATGGCTCCAGGATGGGCAGAGTGGCAGATAGGCCTGGAAAGCAGATTGAGGTCATAATGACGGCTACTAATAATTAATTATTCCTACTAAAATCGTTACTAAGAATGTCTTCTGCATAAGGGCATATTTCTCTTTGTGCCATTAATCCTTTCCCCTCTCACATAGCACAGTGCCCTCCTATCTTTTTTGGCTCCTACTCAAACTCATCAGTTTTATTCATCAAATCATATATTTACACATCTACCAAATTTATTGGGTAACTTCCAATGTACCAAAGCAATGTGCCATTAGAACTGTCATTTGTATCAGTTTATGTTCGACACATAAAACTCAACATAGCAGAACTGTCCACAGTTCCCCATCCTACTGCATCCCCCATCATCATTCCTGGGGCCTTGCTGGAGGGGTTGGCTGAGACCTCTGGAAGCTGGGCCCTCCCAGCTGTGCTCAGGGTTGCTGTTCTGATATATTTGTCAAGATTCTATTTATACTCAATCACATCCTCTCCTGTTGATTCCTCCACTTATCAGTAGGGCAGAAACACAACAGGATGTCTGCTGTCAATGAGGAAGTCTCTGGTAACAAATTGTGCACCTAGAGCCTCTTCTCTGTGTGGGGAGGTGGGATGGGGCACCAGGCTTGCCATGGAGAAAGCTATTTTCATGGAGCAAGCTGTTGCCAATGAAAACCTGTGACTATGAAAGATGGGAGTAAAGAGGACCCTGGAGGAGGTGGTGCTTTGGCAGCTGCAACAAGCTATCTCCCTATGAGGTTGGCATTGGGTCTAGCTTCCTGGGAGAAGAACTAATTGGCACCAGCAAACAAAGAAGAAAGGAAGATGCTGAGCAGGTGTCCCTTTGCTGCTGCTGCTAAGTCACTTCAGTCGTGTCCGACTCTGTGCAACCCCATAGACGGCACCCCACCAGGCTCCCCCGTCCCTAGGATTCTCCAGGCAAGAACACTGGAGTGGGTTGCCATTTCCTTCTCCAGTGCATGAAAGTGAAGAGTGAAAGTGAAGTTGCTCAGTCATGTCCGACTCTTAGCGACCCCATGGACTGCAGCCAACCAGGCTCCTCTGTCCATGGGATTTTCCAGGCAAGAGTACTGGAGTGGGGTGCCATTGCCTTCTCCGAGGTGTCCCTTTAGGAAATACGTAAAGCAAAACTGATGGAGATCTCCTCCCACCTCCTCCCACCTCTGACATGGGACCCTCTTCATGGCCAGTGTGTGTCCCAGAAGCCCACGGGTCAGTCTCCAGGGCCTCATTCCTCTGCCTGAGCCTGCCTGTGGCTACAAACCCATCCAGGACATCCAACCCCTATCACTGGTGTTCGCTTGCCACCTACTCTCCGTCTCCAGCCATGACTTCTGATCTTCTCCAAGTCAGGAAGTTGGCACAATCTGGGGTTTCCGATTTTCTTAAGGGAAGGTGCTTGCTTTCCTCGCCCCACTCCCCATTGGTCAACAGAAGTGGCCACATCCTTTCCCTTTGCAGATCCATCATCAGGGTCGGGAAAGGAGAAACGAGGGAAGGACCCAGGGTCACCACAGCTGGAAGAGGTCTCTGCTTCCTGGCGGGCATGGCAGGGCACACTCCCTGATCAGTCCTGAGCTCTCCTTTACAGCCCGGCCCCAGACCCACCCCTCCAAGAAGCCTTCTCTTCTGTATCTGCTCCCCCTGCAACCCCCACAGGCTCTCCTGGTTGCACTGAGATGTGTGGACACTGTTTGGCTCCCCTGGAAAAGCACAGGCCCTTTAGGGGGATTGTCCAGACCTTCTTCAAATTTGCGACCCCCCCCCCCGCCGCCCCACGGAGTCTGCACAGGTAGGTGTCTGTTGACTGAATCGCAGGGCTTTTGAATCCAGCTCACTGTCAATGGTGCTTCTCTTCTACCTGCGCAGGCCTGACTCTCCAGAGGGTCTTCCTGCCCTCTTCCCATCTCGCTTTGGCTCCTCTGCAAGGCCTCCTGGGAGGTTTCCACACCTGTAGCCAGGTGTGATGCTCGTGCTGTGGTGGTGGGTACAACGAGGGCCTGCGCCCCCAGCTGAGGCCCCACCCCCACGCCCACAGGGAGTGACTTGTGCTATCATTGGCCTCCTAGACCACGTGTCACGGCCAGATCAGGCTGTGGGTGCTCACCGAAGAGAAGCACCGACACGGGGGTGCCATCTCCCTAGGAGAGATGAAAGCCCTGGGGTAGAGAGCACAGGGTGCTGAGTTGCAGCCCCTCCTCTGTTCACGGAAGCCTCAGAAGGCAGGGAGCCAGCAGGCCTGCGGGAGTCTCTGGACT
>NW_024071038.1:0-1740 GCF_014754425.2 Oryx dammah
CCCGGGGTCCGACCTGACAGTTAGAAGGGACTTTCCTATCCTGTGGCTCATACTTCCAAGGAGCCTCTTCTTTCCAGATATGTAGGAATTTCTCTTTTCCCTTTGTATTCTTTTTGTAAAATTTAATATGTGACACATACTGAACACATCTATGTAACATGCACGTGCATTGCACAGTGAGATAATCTAACGATCAGCCCGGAACCCAGCACTCAAGGATGAACTACCACTAAACCTTCCATCTACCTACTGTGCCACTCACCTCCCACCCAGAGATAAATAATCACCCTCCCAGAGTCTGTTGTTATTGTTCTCTTGATTCTTTCTTTAATTTAGTGCTTTATCACATCCATTTATTTTCATTTTGTGAAATAGTTGTAGAACCTATTCTGTGTGCCAGCTACTGTTTTGAATACTTTTAAATATTTTTATTTAATTAGTTTAATCCACACACCATTCCCATAAGGAATGTGCTATGGTTAATCCCATTTTACAGAAGAGAAAACTGAGGCACACAGAGATTAAAGTGACTTGCTCAGGGTCATATAGATGAAAAATGGGACAGGTCTTCTGCTTCTTAGTGCAAGAGTTTCTCTAGGGCATATATCTAAGGGTGGAATTGTGGGTTATAGGATATAACACTAGTCAGCATTAGGAGATAATGCCTCAGTATTTCTCAGAGAACCAAAATACACTCTCACCAGCAATATACGAGTTCCTTTTGACCCACAGCCTCTCCAACAATTGGTCGTGTCGACTTTCTTAACTTCTGCCAATCTAGTAGATATAAAGTGGTTCCTCATTGTGGTTTTAATTTCCCCGGCTCTTACTGAGTAAAAGCGTCTTTTCATTAGTTGAGAGGTTTTGTTTTCTTTGAAATGTTCATCATGTCTTTAATATACTCACAATTATCAGTTGTTTATTCTAGCAGTGGTGATCTTGAGGTCTTGCTTAGGAAATCGTTCCTTGCCCTAAGGACGTAAACACTCTCCTGTATTTTCTTATGGATTTCCCTGGTGGCTCAGCGGTAAAGAATATGCCTGCAATGCAGGAACCCCTGCAGGAGGGGAGGCCTGGGTCAGGAAGATCTCCTGGAGTAGGAAATGGCAACCCACTCCAGCATTCTTGCCTGGGAATTCCCATGGACCGTGGAGCCTGGCAGTCTACAGGCCACTGTCTCGCAGAGTTGGACACGACTGAGTGACTAAGTATATATTTTCTTATAAAAGTTTTTAAAGTGTTCTTTTACATGTAAATGTTTAAATTAGATAGAATAGATTTCTTCATTCCAGGTGAGGAATGAAGGGATACATCCCTCCCAATGAAGGGAGAAATGTAGGGATACACTTCCCATCTTTTTTCTCCATTTAGTTAACCAGTTGATCAAGCATCATTGATTTATATCTCCTTCTTCCACCCAGTGATCTAGAGTGCCATTTTGGTCAGGTGTGTGAGTTTCACGCAACACTATTTCTGGGCACTTTTTTACTGTTCCATTGGTTAATTTGTCTACATCGACACTGAAATTATATATTATAGTAAGTCTTCATATCTAGTAGGGCAAATCCTCTCATTTTATTCTTTTTTAGGGGTGTCTTAGTCCTTTTGTTCTTTCCGTAATAAAGTTTAGAATCATCTTTTGTTTTCCATGAAATCCCTTATTTGGATCCATTGAAACTGCATTAAATCTGTAGGAAGAGAATTGTCCTCATTATAATATTGAATCCCTTAGTCATGAAC
>NW_024071038.1:1750-4220 GCF_014754425.2 Oryx dammah
CAGAGAGGTCCATTCCTTATGACTGATGAACCTGCATTGACACGTCATTATCACCCAAAGACCACCGTCGACATTGCGGTTCAGTCTTGGTGTGTACATTCCGTGGGTCTGGGCAAGTGTGTACTGACACGTATGCACCATTGTCCTAGCAAACAGAGCAGCCTCTCCGTCCTAAAGTCCTCTCTGCTCTTTCAGTCCGTGTCTCCCTCCCTAAAATCCCTGGCAACCACCAATTCTCCAACCAAACACTCCTCATTCCTAAATTCTCACCGCAGTTCCATCACCTAATATCGTTGTGATTTAGGCAAGTTATTAATTCACCTGAGCCCTGAACTTCCCCAGATCCACAATCAAAATTGGTAGATTTGGTGTGATAATGAGACAATGTGTTAAAACCTTGGCTTAGTCCCTAACAGAGAATAGGCATCAGGAAATGCTAGTTTCCTTTTCCTTCCTCCTTGAATTAGTAACATGAAATCACATTTAGCTAAGAAAAGAGACAAGAAAGTGCCTGGGGACCATGTGCATCACCAGAAATCTAAAAGGAGAGGGGCAGAGAACAGGGTAGAATGTCCAGCTATCGCCTCCCAAACCCTCTTTCCAACTTGGAAGGTCCCTCCTTTGTTGACGCCAATAAAGTGTCCTGTGGGAGTCGGGGCTCCCCAGATTTGGGGCCCCGTGTGCAAACATCACACACACGTGAAACCTGGGTGCCCGCCCCACCCCACACAGGACCGTGCCAGGAGGACTAGGTAAGTCCCACTTATCAGCTGACTCCTGGCTTCCTCTGCCCAACTTCTTGCAGACCTGTTGCCCTGGGAGCTGGCCTTCCAGGTGGCCTGCCCAAGACCACTCAGATAATGAGAAGAAATACAGTCATCTGCTAACAGAAGGCTGGGGGTTCCATACTGCAGCTGCAAGTCCTCCCCCACGGCCTGCCTGACCGGAGCCCTTCACCTCTCTGCAGGCAGTCCTCAACTGTTCCCTGTGAGCCTGCGGATGCCATCCGAGATGTCCCCTTTTGGTGGCTGGGGAACGCTCGCAGCCTTTCTCGCCCTGCTCTGCTACCGAGGTAAGCCTGGGGGTCCAGACTGGGTGTGTGCCAACAGGAGGTTAGGGTGCCTGTTCCCCTGGTGTTGTGTGGAGATGGGGGTCATTGTACCGAAGTCTCTGAGGCTTTGAGCAGAGCGGCTGCCCACCACGGGTGTGGGATGCTAGGCAAACCTGGTTTCCCCAGGACCCCATGACCCCAGGGCAGCAGATGGGGGACCTGGCCTTCACACTTTGGGTTGAACAGGCCCCATAATTTCAGGGTGTGTGGATGTGGCAGGTCGTGGAGACTGATGGGAGACCAAGGAGGCTGGGGCTCAAGGGAAAGTGAGGGCTTATCCCAGCCAGTCTTCAGAGGTGGCCCAGTGGACAGCAGAGGTCAGTGGAGGGCATCGTCTTCTGCTGACCATCAAAGTGCAAACGAAGCCCCTTCTGGGTGGTCCACGGGACGGTGAATGAGAATGCCTCCAGGTGTGAGCACTCTGCTTAGGAAAACCTGTCAGGTGCCTTCATGACCACCACGCAGGAAAGGGATTACTAGCCCATTTGACAGATGGAGAAACTGAGGCTCAGAAAAGGAAAGCACTTTGCCCAAGGCCACAGAGCTGGCAAACTCGGGATTCAAAGGCAGCTCTGTCTCTCTCCCTAGAGAACCTTTCTCTTTCCCCAGCTGAGGGCTAGGTGGGGGTGGGTGGGTGTGGCGGGAACACAGGGCACAACCCTGGCCCAGGTGGCTGAGATCTGTTCAGATTCTTGGCCTTCCTCCTCGCTGGGCTCCAGCCATCCTGGTGTCCTCCCTGCCCAGGGTCTTGACGCTGGGGGTTTTCTGCCCTCTGCAGACAGCTGGCAGCCAAGCTCCCGCATTTCCTTCCTCCTTCCTCAAATGTCAGTGTTTCCATGAAACCTGTCCTGAGCACAGTATTTAATGTGGCAACCCCACCCCATTCCCTATTTCCTTGCTTGGGCACTTCCCACCAATTGGCTCTGTATACTTCACGGCTGCCCGAGCTCCACAAGGGCAAGCTTTGAATTTCTTCCGTCTCTGATGGCTCCGCAGAGCCTAGAATGGTGCCTGCCACACAGCCGGTGTTCTACAGGGATTTGCAGAAGAGAGGGAAGGAGTGAGGGAGGAGCCGAACTCATGGACACGGGGCCTGAGAGGACACGATCCACCTCGAGTTCAGGGAGGCTTTAGCAGAGGAGGGGTCATTTGGGCTGGGGGGAGTTCCAATATAATCTCCATGGGGATAGAAGATGTGCAGGAGGAAGACTCACCTGGAGGGGACAAGCTGGAAGAGCAGTCAGGGGCAGGGAGACAGCTAGGGCGCATCCGCCTTGGTCTAGACCAGAGGCAGTAATGTCTGAACAGAGGGAGGAGCAGAAGGGACCCGTGGATGAGACTGCGCATCGTGGGCAGCCC
>NW_024071038.1:4230-4710 GCF_014754425.2 Oryx dammah
GGGAAACGACACTTGATCCCTGGGGTTCCCTGGAGCTCCTGGCCAGTTCCTAGCTTGGACCCTGACTAGTTGCTTGGTCATGAGTGAGCTGGGTGACCTTCACCAAGTCAAGCTCCTCTCTCTGGCCTTGACCCCTCTCTGCAATGATACATTTGACCTGACTGACCCCGAAGGTCCCCTGGAGTCCTGCTTCTGTGACCCTAGGTGGTCAAGATCCTCTTTGTCTTCAGAGAGTTTGGCCAAAGCTCCCTCATCTCTGCCCAGGGAGGGGCTTGGCCTGGACCGTGCCACAGTGCAGACCATGAGGTCTGGCAGCGCATGGCAAGGGCACCATCTGAGTCCATCTGGCCTCATGGTCTCGCAGAGGCCGGCTGGTGGCCCGGACCCCGGTCCTCCTTCCCTCCAGTGATGACACCATTGGCCACTCATCTCTGCAGTGAGGGTGACAGCAGGCTGCCCAGGGGTGGGTGGCTGGGTGAC
>NW_024071038.1:4720-8873 GCF_014754425.2 Oryx dammah
TGGTCTCTGGTCCCTAAGCTAAATCTTCTTTGGAGATCACGAGTCTGACACCGTTCACTGTAAGCTCTCAGGAGTCTGGGGGGAGAAGCACCCTCACCGTGACTACCCCCTGCCTCAGTGGACCCCAAGGAAGAAAAGTTAAGGGGACAGAACCTTGTCTGTGGTGATGATAATAAGACCATCCCCCACTGCCCCAGGGCACGTGGTCCTTCCAGCATTCCGATCTATCCCTTGGCCTAGACCCTGCTGACTACCCACCCGGTCTCTACCTGAAGCTGGGCACACATCTGCACCCACAGTTCCCATGGCACTGGTGGGTGGGGGTGGGGGCACGGCTCTGCTGAGATGGAGAAGAAAAAAGAGATCCCCCAAGAGAGTTCCTGGGGTGGCCTCAGCAATTTCACACACAGGTCTCCCCACACCACCCCTGGCCCCCTGGCTACCTCTTTCAACCCCAGAGCAAGGCCCTGACAGCACCCAGACCCCCAGCCTCACTGAAGCTCCCCTTTTCTCAGATGCTAGATGGTGGTGCTGAGCCTTAGTCGAGTCCTGCAAGCAGGGTTGGTGTAGGGGAGGGGAAGGAGAGGGCCTGGCCAGGGGAGCCGGGGGCCCAGGGCAGGCGTTGGGCAGGGCAGCTAGTGGTGGTGGAAAACCAGGGGGCCTCCTCCTGGGGTCGCACCTCCTCCTCCTGTTGACCCTCTAGGGAGGCCTGGGCTTTGTGCAAATGGAAGGGGACACAGTGTCAGACTCTCCCTGCCCCTGGTCCTGTCTGTGCGCTGCTCAGTCGCTCCAGTCGTGCCCGACTCTTTGCAACCCCGTGGACTGTAGCCCCCCAGGCTCCTCTGTCCAGGGGGTTCTCCAGGCAAGAATACTGGAACGGGTTGCCATTCCCTCTTCTGGGGGATCTTCCTGCCCCGTGATCAAACCCCAGCCTCCTGCATCTCCTGCTTTCGCAGGTGGACTCTCTACCACTCGGCCACCGGGAAAGCCCTGTCTTGGTCCCAGACGCATACTCATTTGTGTCTTTCCTAAGCCAGGACTTTCAGTGGCAGGTGCTGAGGGGCAGGCTTGTGAGAGCAAAACCTCTGCTTGTGGGTGAGCCCAGCTGGCTGTCTAGCACCAGCTCTGAAACTCTGCCTCTTGGTACAAAGCTACTCTGCCAGAGGAGGGTTTTTTTAATTGTTAGGTGAAGTGGCGGCTGTGAAAAGGTCTCAGAACACAATTGTTCTTAGTTGTAGGTAGAAGTGTTTGGTGGTTGGGCATGTCATATACAGGGAAAACCCTGCTCCCTGATGTAGACAAGCCTCCTTCAGGGGTTCAGTGGGCGGCTCATCCTGGATCTGTCTCCTTCATCCAAGGCCCCCAGGAGCACAGAAACTACACATCAAAAAAAAAGAGTACAGAGGGAATTCCCTGCTGGTCCAGTGGTTAGTAGCAGTTTCACTGCTGTGACCCGAGCTTAATTCCTGGTTGAGGAATTAAAATCCCCAATCAGGGGATCTTCAGTTTGTGTGGCCTCAACTGTCTTGGTCCCTTGAATGCCTGCGTGCATGCTCAGTCCTGTCTGACTATTTGGGACCCCATGCACTATACCCCGCCAGACTCCTCTGTCCTTGGGATTTCCCAGGCAAGAACACTGGAGTGGGGTGTCATTGCATTCTCCAGGGGATCTTCCTGACTCAGGAATTGGCTCCCACATTGGCAGGCGGATCCTTAGACAATAAGCCACCTGGGAAGCCCCAGTATATATTTACTGGGGTTTAAAACAAGAGGTAATAAACAGAAAGTGATGTTAGTATGAGGTCAGAGCTGAGAGAGGAAGCACGTGACTTCTGAGAAGGGAAATCAGTTAAAAACCAGGCAACACTTGTTGAACCAGTCGCAGCCCAGGGAACAACGGCTGCTGGAAGTGGACCCCGGCCACCCTCTTTCCCCATCACGGCAGCACCCGTTTGGTGATACAGGTAAGGGGGTGCTCCCTGCTTCCCTCTTCGCAGAGTGGAAAGGGCTTGGGATAGATTGTTAATCAACACTTGAGTTCTTGTTCTTTCTCTCCCTGTCTCCCCATAAGCCCA
The DNA here is from genome assembly GCF_014754425.2 of Oryx dammah. NCBI lineage: Eukaryota > Metazoa > Chordata > Mammalia > Artiodactyla > Bovidae > Oryx > Oryx dammah. The sequence continues at coordinate 6,796 of NW_024071038.1, forward strand.
GGGGCTGGAGTTGCTACAAAATTTCCTCCGGCTCCTTGGTCGTTGCATGAGGAGCTCAGTCAGCCATCTCTCTGAGTCCAACAGCCTATTGCTCGGTGGTTATTTCCTGTTTTTGTCCTTTCTCTTCCTCTCCTGCTCTGTCAACCACACAACCCTCTTAAAAGCCTGGGGCTGCCTTCCCGCCATAGCCCACATGGGTCCAGGTCATCTGGACTGAGCTCAGAGCTGATGCTTAGGGGACAAGTATAGTACCCAGCCTCTTGGGGTCATACCCAAGGTTCCTGATGAATCCCATTCAGTGAAATCCTACCTGGTTAGTGTTAGGTAAAAGACGACCAGGTACACCAAAAAATGTCTACCAGGCTTTAATGGCAAAGCGCTCCGGGGCGGGGTTCCCGGACCGAACGGGGCAGGTCGAGGAAATCCGCGCGCCCAGGCCGTGTTGGCAGTTTGTTTATATATGCTCGCTGCGAGGAATGGCTGGGCTAGCGGATGGGGGTTTGGATAGGTTGCCGGTTCATGGTGTAGCGAGCTGATAGGGTTCTCTATGTGGCTGGGGCGGGGCGGCTTATGCAGCTGAGGCAGCACGGTTCATGCAGCTAGGGTGGGGCGGCTTTAGCTGGCGGAGTGTGCTGTCATTGGTCCCCTGGATCGGGGGGCTCCCTCCGTTAGGGACTTCCCCCGCCGGCGGGGGAGGGGGGGCGGCTCGTCATGGCAACCGGCGAAGTGTGCTGTTATTGGTCCCCAGGATCCAGGAGGATCCTCCGTTAGGTACTTTCTCGCCGGCGGGAGGGAGAGGAGGGGCGGCCCATCATGGACCCGGGGTCCGACCTGACAGTTAGAAGGGACTTTCCTATCCTGTGGCTCATACTTCCAAGGAGCCTCTTCTTTCCAGATATGTAGGAATTTCTCTTTTCCCTTTGTATTCTTTTTGTAAAATTTAATATGTGACACATACTGAACACATCTATGTAACATGCACGTGCATTGCACAGTGAGATAATCTAACGATCAGCCCGGAACCCAGCACTCAAGGATGAACTACCACTAAACCTTCCATCTACCTACTGTGCCACTCACCTCCCACCCAGAGATAAATAATCACCCTCCCAGAGTCTGTTGTTATTGTTCTCTTGATTCTTTCTTTAATTTAGTGCTTTATCACATCCATTTATTTTCATTTTGTGAAATAGTTGTAGAACCTATTCTGTGTGCCAGCTACTGTTTTGAATACTTTTAAATATTTTTATTTAATTAGTTTAATCCACACACCATTCCCATAAGGAATGTGCTATGGTTAATCCCATTTTACAGAAGAGAAAACTGAGGCACACAGAGATTAAAGTGACTTGCTCAGGGTCATATAGATGAAAAATGGGACAGGTCTTCTGCTTCTTAGTGCAAGAGTTTCTCTAGGGCATATATCTAAGGGTGGAATTGTGGGTTATAGGATATAACACTAGTCAGCATTAGGAGATAATGCCTCAGTATTTCTCAGAGAACCAAAATACACTCTCACCAGCAATATACGAGTTCCTTTTGACCCACAGCCTCTCCAACAATTGGTCGTGTCGACTTTCTTAACTTCTGCCAATCTAGTAGATATAAAGTGGTTCCTCATTGTGGTTTTAATTTCCCCGGCTCTTACTGAGTAAAAGCGTCTTTTCATTAGTTGAGAGGTTTTGTTTTCTTTGAAATGTTCATCATGTCTTTAATATACTCACAATTATCAGTTGTTTATTCTAGCAGTGGTGATCTTGAGGTCTTGCTTAGGAAATCGTTCCTTGCCCTAAGGACGTAAACACTCTCCTGTATTTTCTTATGGATTTCCCTGGTGGCTCAGCGGTAAAGAATATGCCTGCAATGCAGGAACCCCTGCAGGAGGGGAGGCCTGGGTCAGGAAGATCTCCTGGAGTAGGAAATGGCAACCCACTCCAGCATTCTTGCCTGGGAATTCCCATGGACCGTGGAGCCTGGCAGTCTACAGGCCACTGTCTCGCAGAGTTGGACACGACTGAGTGACTAAGTATATATTTTCTTATAAAAGTTTTTAAAGTGTTCTTTTACATGTAAATGTT
>NW_024071040.1:0-8866 GCF_014754425.2 Oryx dammah
ACCGTAACAAAGACATGCAAATCTGGCTATATAGTTGATACTGAGATCTTCAAGGCATGAAAACAGCTGAAAATTACCTTGCTAAAACACTCCACACATGATATGTATAGTAGAGCTTTGGCACTTACAAGTAGCATGAAATAGCAAAATGGCTTGTGACTTTTCCTTTCTCCACTCCTCTCTCACACACGCTACGACAATTATGTGAAAAACAGATAACAGATTTTTAAGTAACATCTCAATATGCAGATCAAACAAAACTGTACTTCCTGCCTTTAAAACAAACACACAGAAATTACCCATCGGTTTCCCTATATTTGATATTACTGAATAATGCTATCATTTGATTTTTCTGTTTGTAATGGGGTTTTTAACTTTGACTGAAATACTTGCTCCAGACTTACTCAAAGTAGAGTTAACTTTGTTTTCCTTTTCTTGACCTCCGACGTTTAGATTTGGGGGGTGGTGATTCAGAACCAGATGTGTTCACGGTAATGGACGCTACTTCCACCAATCCTGGTTGAAGGGGTTCCAGGGATACCTGAATAACAACTTTTGTTTCAGCGGATAATCCTTCTAGCTGCTTAGGCTTCTTACACATTTGATGACATTGGCTCTCGTGCTCCGTTTTCCCTTTGAAAGTTAAAAACTGTAGCCGACATTTGGAACACTGGTGAAAACTCTTTTTCCAGTGCCCTCTATAGTGACGTCTGTATGGTGCTGCAGTTTTAAAAATTTTGAGACAAAATGGGCAAAGCAAATTCTTAGTGTTACCATGGTATGCTCTGAAATGTGCATCCACATCTGCAAAAAATGATGATCTGTAACTGCAAACCTGGCATACATAGGGCATTTCACCAGGCTTATGAGTGTCTTTCATGTGCTCTAAGAGAACCTGATCTGTCTCAAAGGACAATTCACAGATTTGACAGACTGCGGAGGGCTCCTGGGGAGTGTGGACACCTTCAACGTGACACTGCAGCTGGAAGGGAGTAGGAAACTGGCGGTGGCAGTGCTGGCAGGTGGTGTGGTTTTTCCAGCTGTCACCTCTCAGCCTCTCAAGTTCCAAGTGGTGCTTCATGTGATTCATAAACTTGACATTTCTTAGAACTTTCCGGCAGCTGAGGCATTTAAAGGCTGTGTGAGTCTTCGGTTCTGGCTGCCCAACCCCTATATGCTCTCCATAGTAGAAGTCACGAAGTAACACAATCAGATTTCCTCCTGTGGCATCAACAATCTTGTTTGGACTTGCTAAACTTGGAAAATCAGTTTCTGTCAGTCCATTTCCCCCTGAAGGTCTTACAGGCTTGCAATGAACACTGTCCTTTGCCAAAGGTGTTGGACAAGGTTCTCCATGCTGAACATGGCTTAGTGAGGTATGGACATGGTCTGGTGTGCTTTGCTGAGTAGTCACTGGATGAACAATACCTGAAGGGGAAAAACCTAAAGAATGTTCCCCTATCATGCCATCGCTGAGTTTAGGCCTTTTGGGATTTGTGCTCTTTGTTTCCGAAGTGAAAACTCGCTTTGATCCATGAGGACTTTTATTCATATCTCCTGCAGAAACTGCTGTTGCTGCTGGATGCTGCAATGAACTTGTGAAGGTAATCAAAGAAGAACATAACTCCTTTGAGAAGCTATTAGGTGCTATTTGTGGAGAAATATTTTTATCATCAGCTTGAGACAAAGGTTCAGTAATAACAGGACTACCTGTTGATCTTGATTCAGAGTCAGAAACCCGCAAGACACTCTTTGCTTCTGATGTAGGAGTCACATGACTAACAGGCTGTAATTTGTGAGCGTTACCTTTCCTGACGTGACCATACCTTTTTCTCCTTGACCAAGAACCTGGGGTGACTCTGTTCAGTATGTTTGAAACGATTGGTTTTGAAGCTGAGGTCATCCCAACAAAGATCACATCAGCATCTTCATTTACATCTTCCACTCCAACCAAGATCACTTCATCATCATCATCATCTACTTGTTTGGTTTCTCCCTCGCTCTTCCGTAGTTCTGGCTCTTGTTCTTCTTCACGTAACATACATGGTGGTTCCATATTGTTAATACACTTTTTCATTCTTACAGGGTGCGGCCACAAGTCCCAGCGCTTCCTTTATACAAACTGCCACCTAAGTATAAACATACTACGTATTAGTTACGTACAGAAAAAATGTGCAATTTGATCATCTCCAAAACTCTAGGGTTAGTTATAAACACCCTTATCTTACAGACAAAGACACTGAGTGTCAAAGAGACTGGATGACAGCTGAAAAACCTATGACCAGAAGTCTACATCACGCTAGAATCATAGCTTTCTCCCAGGATTACCTTGATCTCTTCTGTTTAAAAAAAGAAAGAAAAAAAAATACACCATCACTACTGATCATCAGGTGAAATCACATGTAACGTACGAGTAGTTTTACAAAAGCATTATGGTACAGTGTTGAGAAACATGGACTTTGGAGTCAAAGGAGATTAAGTTGGAATGCTAAGTTAACCACACACCAGTTGCATCTTCTTGGGCAAATTTATAACTTTTAAACGTGTTTCTGTATCTTAAAGACACACATGCTTATTTCTTAGACTTAAGGTTAACAGCTCTTTTTGAAAGGCATCAGCTATTCAATGGCATCTTGTTTTGTAGTAAAATTGGAAGAAAATGTCTCTTAAATGCACATTACAACTGATTCACAAATTCTAATTTCATAAATCTTAATAAAGAAAATGGGTAGCAAATTCAAAGTAGAAAGTATCTATACACAGTTAACAAACAGCGTAATTCAATGTCAAGCACTTAACACAGGCCTAGGAAATAGAGAATGAACTCTCTTGATAATCTCACCCCAATTCCACACTGATATATCCTAAATTTCTCCCTCTAATCCTGGCTAAACTTAAATCCAATAATGCTTCATCCTTTACTCCACAGGTCTCTTCCCCACACAGCAGGCAAAGTGATGCCAGTATTTCTCTCATCCCAATATCAGACAGAGACATCACACACACACACACAACCGATATCCCTTATGACCCCAGGTGAAAGAGTCCTTAACAAAATACTGGCAAACAACACCTAACAACATATAAAAAAGATTGTACACCATGATCACATGGGATTTACGGGGGTATGCAAAGTTGGTTCATTATATGAAAATCAATCAACATTATGCCATTGTAAAACAATGAAACAAAAAACACATCTGCCTGCAGAAAAAGCATTTCCCTGAATCTAGCACCTTTGCATAACAGGGGTTACAAAAGCACTTAATAACTAAGAACAGAAGAGAACTTTCTCAATCAAAGGCTACCTGTAAAAGACCCACACCTAACATCATACTTAACAACGAAAAACTGAAAGCTTTCCTTCTCAGATGGGGAACACCACAAGGAAGTCTATTACAAACTCTGGCTCAATATTATACTGGCAGTTCTATAACCAGAGCAATCAGATAACAAAAAGGAATTGTTGCTCTTGTTTCCAAAAAAAAGAAAAAGAAAAAAAAAAACAACCTTCAGTATGGAAAGGAAAAAGTCAAACTTTATTGGAGATGACATACTTTTGTATCTAGAAAATCTTGAAGAAAACCACAAGTATTAGCATTAATATAAAGGCGGCAGAATGCAAAACAAATATTTTAGAAGTCAATCACATTTCTATAGAGTAGCAACAAATGTTCTGAAAACGAAGTTAAGTAAATACTTGAATCTACACTAGCATTAAAAAGAACACTTAGGAAGTCAGACAGAGAAAGACAGTATATTCTTTTTAATGGCTGAGTAATACTCCATTGTGTATATGTACCACAGCTTTCTTATCCATTCATCTGTTGATGGACATCTAGGTTGTTTCCATGTCCTGGCTCTTATAAACAGTGCTGCGATGAACACTGGCGTACATGTGTCTCTTTCAATTCTGGTTTCCTCGCTGTATATGCCCAGCAGTGGGGTTGCTGGGTCATATGGCAGTTCTTTTTAAGGAATCTCCACACTGTTCTCCATAGCGGCTGTCCTAGTTTGCATTCCCACCAAGAGTGTAAGAGGGTTCCCTTTTCTCCGCACCCTCTCCAGCACTTACTGCTTGCAGACTTTATATGAATCAATTCTAATGAGATGGATGAAACTGGAGCCGATTATACAGAGTGAAGTTAAGCCAGAAAGAAAAACATCAATACAGTAGATGAACACATATATATATATGGAATTTAGAAAGATGGTCATGATAACCCTCTATGCGAGACAGCAGAAGAGACACAAATGTACAGAACGGACTTTTGGAGTCTGAGGGAGAGGGAGAGGGAGAGGGTGGGATAGTTTGGGAGAATGGCACTGAAACCTGTACACTATCATGTAAGAAACGAATCGCCATCCTATGTTCGATGCAGGATACAGGATGCTTGGGGCTGGTGCACACGGGTGATCCAGAGAGAGGAGATGGGGTGGGAGGTGGGAGGGGCGGTTCAGGATTGGGAACTCATGTACACCCATGGCGGATTCATGTCAATGTATGGCAAATCCAAAACAGTAACATAAAGTAAAATGAAGTAAAAATAAAAATAAAAAAGAAAGACAAATATGATATGGTATCACTTACCATACACACTATCAAAGGAATGCTCAAAGTCTCCAAATCATCAACAGCAAGTGAACCAAGAATTTCTAGATGATCAAGCAGGATTTAGAAAAGGCAGAGGAACTAGGAAGCAAATTGCCAACATCCACTAGATCACAGAAAAAGCAAGAAAATTCCAGCAAAACATGCAGTTCTCCTTCACTGAGTACACTAGAGCCTTGGACTGTGTGGGTCACAACAAACTGGAAAATGCTTAAGGAAATACCAACACCAAAACACCTTATCTGCTGCCTGAGAAATCTGTATGCAGTTCAAGAAGCAACAGTTAGAATTAGACGTGGAACAATGGACTGGTCCTAAATTGGTGGAAAGGAGTAATTCAAGGCTGTATATTGCCACTTTGCTTATTGAATTTATATGCAGAGTACATCATACGAAAGGCTGGATTCGATGAAGCAGTGCCCAGAATCACGATAGCCAGGAGAAATATCAATCACAGATATGCCTATGAGATGTGGATATGACAACCTCAGATATGAGGACCATTTGTCAGAAAGTGAGGAGGAACCAAAGAGTCTGTACTGATGAAAGTGAAAGTGGACAGTGAAAAAGTTGGCTTAGAACTCAACATTCAAGAAACAAAGGTCATGGCATCCGGTCCCATCACTTCATGCTGAATAGAAAGGCAAGCAGTGGAAACACTGACAGATTTCACTTTCCTCAACTCCAGAATCACTCCAAATGCTGAATGCAGCCATGGAATCCAAGGACACTTGCTCCTTGGCAGAAAAGCTATGACAAACCCAGAGAGCACTTTTAAAAGCAGAGACATTATCTACCGACAAAGGCCCATCCAGTCAAAGCTATGGCTTTTCCCACAGTCATGGATGGGTGTCAGAACTGGACCATAAAGAAATTGAAAGCCAAAGAATTGATGCTTTTGAACTGTGGTGCTGTCAAAGACTCTTGAGAGTCTCCTGGATCACCAGAAGATCAGCCAGTCAATCCTAAAGAAAATCAGTCCTGAATATTCATTGGCAGGACTGATGCTGAAGCTCCAACAGTGTGGCTGCCTGCTGCGAAGAACTGATGCACTGGAAAAGACGCTAACCCTGGGAAAGACTGAAGGCAGGAGTAGAAAGGGATGACAGAGGATGAGATGGTTGGATGGCATCACTGACTCAATGCACATGACTCTGAGCAAGCTGGTGGGGAGCTGGTGATGAATAGAGAAGCTTGTGGTGCTGTAGTCCATGGGGTCACAAAGAGTCGGACACGACTGAGCGACTCAACTGAACTGAACTGAATAATGCTTACAAGATCCAACCACTATAGCTGAGTCCTGGCTCCAGCGCTCTGAAGTATTCAAAATGTTGGAACAAGTCTGATACAGCCAGTCTGTCACACATTCCACAGAACTCCCTAAATATCCTAAATTTCTAAGTGGTGACACTGCACTTGGTCTAGTCTAGTACGCTGAGGCATTAACCGTAAAGCTCGGAGACCAGCGGCTACATTTCTTTATTAAATTTGGAAATATGTCCCCAAGGTCTGAAGACACGTCTGAAGCATCTGCCACCACCTCAGAAAGCCAGATCGTAGCTCAGAAATCTCCCCTACATTCTCCTTTCCCATTCCGTCCGGCATATCACCCACCTGTAGCATTCTGTTCCTGACTTGGGAAAGATTCTCTGTTCTTCCAGTCTTCACTGAATTCGACGAGTGCCCAGCCATTGTCCACATTTTGAGCTGCCTGCTGACTGACTGGGAACATTTAAGGAATGGAAATGAGAGGATGAAGACAGGCCTGCACTGAAATTTATTAAGTTCCATAGAGGGAACCTACACTTCCTTTTAGCTAAGCTGTGTGTTGTTAGTGGTTTGAATCCTATTGACCTGATCATCTGAGAGATGAGCATTTTCTCTCTGAAACTGGCACTAAAGCCTTCTCTATGATTTCACTTTGGTGCCCCTCTTCTCCACAGCGTAAGCATTTCTGTCTTGGAGCATGCATTAAACCATAATGTGATACACATGATAAGCAAACCGCTAAAAGACCGACCAGACAAAATATATATTCTATATATGCATCCTAGAAAATCAGCTCATTATAAAATTTTCAAAATGGTAAGTGGTCTGCCAGGGTCCAGCCCCTGAAGGATCCAGGGGAAACTGAAGGAAAAACGGTGTCAGCAGATAATTTAGAGACATAAGGAAAGAATACTGTAGATAAGAAAATATAGGAGAGAAAGAGGCTGATATTCCTTGGTTTGCATAGAAAGCCAATAAAGCTTTGCGACAAGAAGTTTGCCCTGTTCACGGAGGCCACAGGTGCCTTCCCGGTCTCCCAAGGGAGTGAAGACGCAGAACGTCTTCCCGTTCAGGTCTTAGAAACCCGGGCAGATAAGTGAATGCAAGGAGCCTCTATGCTCCAAGGGATCAGCCTGATAAAAAGAGGGAGGGAGAGGGAGAGAGAGAATGATTGATACGGGGAGACTAAGCTGCTTTGGTGAGCAAGGCCCAATAGCTTTATTTTTAAAAGGTACTTTTATACCTTGTCTTATACTTCGAGGGAAATGAAAGATGCAAAGTCATACAGAGTCAGCCCAGACATTACATCTGTTTTGATTTTATCAAAACCAGGATTTTTTGGGAAACCTTTCCCGTAAACAATATTGTGTACATTCTCTTCTGGCCTTGGAGGCCTGTGAGCATTTTGACCCTCTTTTGATAAAGGCTGCTCAACTGGAAAATTTATTTCCCTTGAAATGTTTTTTCTTTATATTTCTAATCTATGGGAGCCTCAGAAAGTATTAAACAAGTTACATTTCTCATGGAGCAAAGGTGCAGTGAGTTACAAGAAAGAATCAATTAGCTCAAAAGTCTGATGTGGTTAATTTCAAGGCTACACTGGTTTTTCTTACTTTCCAACTATCTTAACTAATGCACTCCCAGGTGCACAGTGGATAAGAGATATGAGAACTTAGCAACAAGCATCGGTCCAATAATGAAATCCTACACCAGCGCTACTCTAATAAATTTTAACTCTTTAAAAGGCTCTATGTTTTAGGCTTTCTGTGCCTCTCACAGTTGAGAGGTTGTAAATAATCATATGCATAGCTGCAAGAGTCTGGATAGACCTGCCAAGCAAGCTAGAATGCTAACAGAGGGGGTTTGATTTGAAATATTCCTCTCATATCCAAGAGACTTATTAGCTATAGCCTTAAGTTGATTTTCTCCAGAAAGAGGTGGTCAGAGGAGTTGGTGAAAGTCATGAAATAGTAAAACAGACAGATTCTGGTTTTAGGGTAGATGCTAAAGAAAGCCGAGGGAGCCCGTTGATTCCTGAAGCCTTGCTTAACAGTTCTATTCCACATGACCTTGTCATGGGTGGGATCTCCCATGGTGGCTCCCGGCAGCAGTCCTTGAGTAAGACTTGATGACAATTTTGTCACACTCTGTCCTAAATTCACCTGGCAATTGGGGAAGCTATAAGTGTCTGCTAATTTTCTTTACACAGAAGGAAAAAACTGCTCATACTTTTCTGAGTGTATGTGGTTTTGAAATGAGGCATTCTCTCAGAGTCTGTTACCCTCCATAGACTTGAGAGACAACGTGCTACTGTAACCAAATAACCATGCGCCGAACATCCTTAGGCCAAGCAATACTGAAACACTGGAGTTTAAAGCAGAGTTACGCTTTATTGCAGAGCCATGCACAGATATATATGGCATATGCCTTTAAAAATCGCAATCTACCTACAGAAACAAAAGACCTATATATAGAAAACTATAAAACACTGATGAATGACAAAAATAAATGGAGAAATAGGCCAGATTCATGGAATGGAAGGATCAATATAGTGAAAATGAATATACTACCCAAGCAATCTATAGCTTGAATACAATCCCTATTAAGATACCAAGGGTAATTTTCAATGAACTGGAACCAATAATTTCACAATTTGTATGGAAATCCAAAAAGCCTGCAATAGCCAAAGCAATCTTGAGAAAGATTAATGGCACTGCAGAAATCAGCCTGCCTGACTTCAAGCTATACTACAAAGCAACAGTCAGCAATACAGTATGGTACTGGCACAAAGACAGAAACATAGATCAATGGAACAAAATAGAAAGCCCAGAGATAAATCCACACCCTATGGACCCCTTATCTTTCACAAAGGAGGCAAGAATATACAGGAGAAAAGACAACCTCTTCAACAAGTGATGCTGGGAAAACTGGTCAACCACTCGTAAAAGAATGAAACCAGAACACTTGCTAACACCATACACAATA
>NW_024071041.1:0-8859 GCF_014754425.2 Oryx dammah
GAAGTACAGTGGTTAATATCCAAAACATGTGAAGAACTCATACAACTCAACAGCAGTCTGATTTTAAAATAGGCAAAGGGATGAAACAAACATTTTCCCAAAGAAAACACATAAATGGTTAACAGGTACATGAAAAGATGCTCAAGGTAACTAATCAGAGAAATATGCATCAAAACCACAATAAACTATCACCTCACACCTTTCAGAATGCCTGTCACCAGGAGGACAAGGGATGGCAAGTTTTGACAAGAAGGAAAAAAAGTGAACTTGTGTACACTCTTTGTGGGAATGCAAGTCGGTTCAGCTACTATGGAAAACAATACAGAGATTCCTCAAAAAATTAAACAGATCTACCCAATGATCTAGCAGTTCCATTTCTGGGTATACACCAAAAGGAAATGAAAACAGGTGTTTAAAGGGATAATATGCACTCTGTTTTTTATAGCGTTATTCTTAATAGCTCAGATATAAAAATAACTAGGTGCCCATCAACAAATGAATGGATAAAGAACATGAGATATATACATTAGCACAATGGAATATTTATTCAGCCATAAGAAAGAAGTATATCCTGACATTTGCAAGAACATGGATGGATCTTGAGGACATTAGACTAAGTGACATAAGTCGGGCAGATAAAGACAAATACTTAAGATATCACTTAAACTTGGAAATGAAAATCAGCCAAATTCATAAAAACAGAGTATACGGTTTCTAAGGGAATCAGCGGGGGGTGGGGGGAGTTAGAACATATTTTGTAGTGTACAAACTTGCAACAAGTAATAAATATGTCCCAGAGATCAAATACATCACATAGTGAATACAGACAGACAACAATATTCTATTGTATGTTAAGATATTAGAATGTAATATTTCATTCACTAAAAAGAAATTAAGTTTTATGATAGAGGTGCTAATTATCACTACAGTGGAAATCGGATTACAATATACATATGCATCAAATTAATATGTTGTACACTTTAGGTTTGGCGGGATACAGGGACAGCAGAGGATTAGATGGTTAGATGGCGTCACTGACATAATAGACGTGAGTTTGTGCAGGCTCCGGGAGATGGTGAAGGACACGGAAGCCTGGCATGCTGCCGTCCATGGGGTCGCAAAGAGTCGGACATGACTGAGAGACTGAACAACAATACTTTAAATTTATACAGTGCTGTGTGTCAAGTGTATTTCAATCAAAAAAGAAATTGGCATTCCAGGAACTAGAATCCAGGTATGCTTAAATTTCTCTTTCATTATCTCTCAGGGTCAAGGTAGAGACAACCTGGGCTAGCACGATTGAATCAATAGTTCATATAAAGTATTTTGATAAGAAATTTTTGCCTGTTATATCATAGAATATGAAGGATTACATATGAATTTTTCTGTATCTTCTACCAATGGAGGAAAACTTGGTTTGCTCCATTCACTGATGGGGAAGGGAACTGTCCTGGTTATTCACCTCATAGTAGAAAGTGAAGTCACATGTGAACACTGTCGAGAATGCAAGCAACAGGGTCAACTTGATGGTACATTGTCCTTGACCACTGAATCAGTACTACAGAATAATCAACAATAAATAGCATGAGATCTCCAGATTAAAACCAAATCCATTTTCCCAGTTTTCAGAGCAGGATTTCTTTTTTGTAATGTTTCAGATGGGTTTGACACAGGACAGTTAAAGACCAGACTTGTAGAATAATTTTGAATGGAATATTCCACATTAAAAGGAAAGGAAATGTATCTAGCCACCAAAGAAAGCTAGAAAGAAAACTATTCTAGGAGAAGCCATATTTGGACTACCAACAAATAAAGTAAAGCAACTTAGAGGTAAGATTTTTGCAAATGTTAGAGTTCCCTATTGGCTATGGGGGAATTCCCTGGAGGTCCAGGGGTTAAAACTCTGTGCTTCCAACACAGGAGGCATGGGTTCCATACCTAGTCGGGGAACTAGGGTCTCCCATGCTGCACCAAAAGCAAGCAAAATCAATAAGGTATGGGTTACAGGGACTCCAATCTGAGAGCACGTGGGGAAGAAGACTTTTTTCTTTTTCTGGTTTTTGTTTTGGCCAGACCGTGTAGCTTATGGGATTTCAGTTCCCTGACCAGGAACTGCACCTGGGTCACAGAAGTGAAAGCTGCGAATCCTAACCACAAGGCTACCAGGGAACTCCCAGGAAGACATATTTATCTTGATACCTTTTGGGTGCCCAAGACAGCATTAACTCAAATCCTAGGAGTTAAATGCATTCCTTGGGAACACATGTGGCCGTAGGTGGCTGAGTGGTTCCAGGTGCATTTGAATGGATGGTCAAGAAAGAAAGTCCATGAAACAATGAAGGATTGTTGGGCATATTGTTTATTACTTTATCCATTATGTGGAAGGTACCCCTGTGCTGAGGAGTGCCTGTTTGGTAAGTCCTGAGGTAAATATGGAAACAAAGGTAATATTGGTTTATCAGAATCTTGGGCCAGAGAACCCTGGGAGCCCATGCAGACCCTGCCCCCAAATCCACCCTCCTCTACCCCTCAGGATAACCTCATCATCTAGGGTCAGTCCCTTTATCCTTGGTTGGGGTGGAAACACAATTGCCTCTGGTTGAAAAATGTTATCTAATTTATGAAGATAGTGGTTTGGGGTATATCAGAGTCTCTGAAAGATTCATTTGTATCCAAGAACTTATTATCCTGCTTCAACTGGCTTGCCAGACCTTGTGTTCTTCTGTTCCTGGTGGAAGGAGAGGAAATTCAGCCTTATCAGGAGAGTGCCTCTCCTGATACAGCCTTGTAAGAAGTGTGTTGATTAAAGTCTCAGGTGTTTTTAATCTGGACTTGGTGGGAGCCTGTGTCTGAACATAAGTCCATTTGTCGTCACATCAAGTGGGCACAGGCACTGAGGGCCTGAATTTCAATCCATGTCTGCATCATGGAAGGCATCTGAGCCACAGAAGGTGGTTTTTCATTTGGATCACAGCTCTTAGCAGATAGGGGAAAGGCTTTAAGGGACACCTATATACTTGAGGCCTTAGACTCTGATATACCGCAAACCACTATCTTCATAACTTAGAGAACATATTTCAACCAGAGGCAATTTGGGTGGAAACAAAGATAATCTCCTGCCCACCACACACACAGACCGAGGATAATCCTTCATCATTTCATGGACTTTATTTCTTGGCCATCCATTTAAATGGGCCTCTGAGAGGCAGATCACTATTTAACCTTGAATGAATGAATGAATGAAGTAGCTCAGTCATGTCCGACTCTTTGTAACCCCATGGACTGTAGCCTACCAGGCTCCTCAGTCCATGGGATTTTCCAGGCAAGAGTACTGGAGTGGGTTGCCATCCGTGACTCAAAAAATGGGAGATATTAAGACATCAACTTTCAGGAAACAGAAGTGAAAGAGAGGTAATAGTGTATGAGAAGTCCACCATTTTAACCAACAAATGGAGGAGCCACAGCTAGCCAGGTTAGACCCTTGCCCTGAATTTGTACCTAGTTTGCAAGGACCAGATGAAGGGTATAAATACAACACCAAGATTAGGCCCAAGAGATATTGCCCTCTGCCTGACAGATTGGTGGGAAACTGAACTGGATTCTTACTTCTTCTGATGTCCATGTCACCATTTTTTTCTGCCCTAGACATGGCTTTAGAATCAAAGAACTCAGCACACAGAACAGAGCAGAAGTAGTCTGTGAATGCCCTGGCAGAAGGCCCCAGTGCCGCCATCCTGACTCTTCTCTGGGACCCAAGCCCCATGTTCACTGCTGTTGTGCTGTACCTCACAGGCCTGCAAGCCTTGTAGATGCCCTGCCTTGAGACTGAAGACAGAGTGACACAGTGAAAACGATATCAGTGAAAAAGTTCATTCGACAGGGGATCCCACATGTCTGAAGTGGAGGGTCCTGCAGCAACATGCCACCATGGATGGCAGGCAGGAGAGGCCAGCAATCTGTGCCACTGGAGGAAGAGAGGCTGCCATCTACAGGGGGAATTGACATCAGGTTGGCTTATCAGTTACCATGGAAACCAGAAGCTAAGGTAGGAGCAGGCATGTAGGCAGTTTCTAGTTAAGCCCTATAATTAAGAGGATTGGATAGTCATGTGAAGCAGGGACTAGTCGAGCAGGGGATATAGAGAGAACAAGGGAAAAGCTATCTTGAATGGTCTGCTAATCCCCTACATAACCTGCCCAACCCCAACAATATCTGGTTCCCTTCCTTCCGTGATATCCCTGGGGTCAGCTATATCAAGGTGCACTGCAAATTGATCTTATACATACAATACACACCACAGCAGCTAGAGAGTTCTGAGAGTCCAAAAGATGGGCTAACTTTGGAGCCAGGCACTAATTGGGTCAATTTTTCATGGATTTCCAGAGGAAGACAACAAAGGCATCTTGTTGTAGACCCAACAATCAGACTCATTTAGTAGTGAGGTTACTGTTGTTGCCCTGTCTGCAAACAGATTCCCTCTGCTCGGACTAGAGATGAAATAGAAGATGTTTAACAGGCTCACTGCAGGGAAAATCATGACCATTAAGAAAATCCAAGCAGCAGTATCATTCTGACATAATGATACCCCGTCTATGGTTTTTGTCTTGGGCTGCAGGGCCATTATGCAACCTCAGTCCCCATCAGTTCAGAGTTCAGTCACTCAGTCGTGTTCGATTCTTTTGGACACCATGGATCACAGCATGCCAGGCCTCCCTGTCCATCACCAACTCCCAGAGGTCAGTCAAACTCACGTCCATCGAGTCGGTGATGCCATCCAGCCATCTCATCCTCTGTCGTCCCCTTCTCCTCCTGCCCCCAATCCCTCCCAGCATCAAAGTCTTTTCCAATAAGTCAACTCTTCGCATGAGGTGGCCAAAGTACTGGAGTTTCAGCCTCAGCATCATTCCCTCCAAAGAAATCCCAGGGTTGATCTCCTTCAGAATGGATTGGTTGGATCTCCTTGCAGTCCAAGGGACTCTCAGGAGTCTTCTCCAACACCACAGTTCAAAAGCATCAATTCTTGGGCGCTCAGCCTTCTTCACAGTCCAACTCTCACATCCATACATGACCACTGGAAAAACCATAGCCTTGACTAGACGGACCTTTGTTGGCAAAGTAATGTCTCTGCTTTTCAATATGCTATCTAGGTTGGTCATAACTTTTCTTCCAAGGAGTAAGCGTCTTTTAATTTCATGGCTGCAGTCACCATCTGGAGTGATTTTGGAGCCCCCCCAAAATAAAGTCTGACACTGTTTCCACTGCTACCCCATCTATTTCCCACAGCCGGTATCAGATACTGGAGAGGGTGTGACGGACCACAGTGTTAATATAATCGTGCCTTTCTCCATTAGGAGGCCTGGCTTCATTATCTTAGGTGGGGCCAGATAAAATCTGCAATTCCCCTTCTGGTACTAATACTAACCCCCACGGGGCTGCAAACCTAAAACATGGGGGACTTCCCTACCAGTCCCAGGGCCATTTACAATATGTTCCCTGTTGGGTAGATCCTGTGGCAAGGACAAAAGTGAGTTATTTTCCTGACCATTAGCTGGCAATGACCTTGGGTGGTTAATCATTAAACTCAGATGGTGATGACTTGTTGCCTTTGGTTAACACGATGTAGGCCCTGGAGTGATTGTTCCTGAAATATTTAGTTATAAGTTTGTGGGACTGAAGTTAGCCTACTGGTTCACAGGTTGAGATAGTGGGTTTCCTGTATAAGTTTTTTTTTAAGTAGTCCACTCATCCTTCAATTAGCCTGGCAGTGGTATGGCTGTAGGGCAGGTGGAATCTCCAGGATATGACATTTTTATCAGTCCATTTCTGAACTTCATGGCTGCTAAAGTGGGGATGTTGTGTGTGTGTGTGTAGCCCAAGGCTACTGTTATTATTTCACCATTTCCACAGATTCCAAATGAATAGTTCAGGGTGACTGGCCCCATCCAATACCCAATCCTGTCCCTAAGTGTATGTCCCTAGAGCATGTGTCTGTAAATTTTTAGAGATGGTGGGTCAGGGGTATGTTTGTACTTTGTAAAAAGCAATAAAATCAGACTCTTGTGTTTTGCCTATATCACAAGCCCTCTCCATACAGTCAGGTGAACCAAAAGCACCAGGCTGCTACTTTTAAACTAGAAAGAGACTGAGGTTAGCAGGATGTCATCAGTATAATGGAAGAGAAAATATCTCTTACAGTAGTCAGATTCACAGGAACCCACATGCTAGTGGATGGCCACCCCAGATTAACCCCATAATTTTTCCTGCCCCATCTGTATTCATCAAAATTTTGGCCCTCATGAGGGATTGTTGAGCTGCAACACACAGGCCTGCACACTTGTAGATGCCCAGCCTTGAGACCAAAGAAAGAGCTGAGAGACAGCGGGGAAGAAGTCCCCAGCTGACTGGACAAACATCCAAGAGGAAGGGTCCTCGAGCAACAACATGGCATGCTCAGCAGGCAGCAGGAAGCACACTGTGGCGATCTCCGCTCTTTAAGGGAGGAGCCTACCATTTATAGGGGTATTGACATCAGGTTGGTCGATCAGTTACCAGGAAAACCAGCAGCCGGGGCAGCAAGCATGGAGGCAGTTACTATTAAGCACTGTTATTAAGAGGACTGGACGGTCATGTGAATGAAGCAGGGACTGGTCTAGCAGGGGGATGAACAGGGAACAAGAGGAAGCCATCTTGAGTGGCCTGACCCTGCATGGGCCCACTGATCTGGGAGCTTCACCAGTAATGTACACAAGCATCTGGAAAAATACCGGAGGCTACACAGCTTAGCTCTGAGGAAAGTGCAGCTAATGAAGTCCACCAGGGACTGCGGATGTTGCTAGGACTGCAGTATGGCACCAGTGATCAGCCCCTAGAGAAACTGTGCAGTCATTCAGGATTCTGTCTGGGAAGAGAGGGTGGTCCAGTGATCCTCTGTGTGAAAGCCATTGTGATCACCATTTAAAGTCTGATTCTTCGCACCTGTGTCAGTGGGATTGAGAAAAGCAAAGGGTATCACTGACACAGGAGTGTCTGGGTTTGATCATAAATAGAAGTGGCCTCCCTTGGAATGTGAAGTCACACAAAGCAAACACCATATTCTGTGCTATAATGGGGTCCAAGGGCATGAAGGATGTATTTGACAGTCTAGAGGGCAGGAGTTCATAGAAGCCAACTTGCAGGAAGAGATGAAGCATGCTGCTGCTGCTTCTGCTGCTAAGTCACTTCAGTCGTGTCCGACTCTGTGGGACCCCAGAGACAGCAGCCAACCAGGCTCCCCTGCCCCAGGGATTCTCCAGGCAAGAACACTGGAGTGGGTTGCCATTTCCTTCTCCAGTGCAAGAAAGTGAAAAGTGACAGTGAAGTCGCTCAGTCATGTCCGACTCCTAGCAATCCCACGGACTGCAGCCCACCAGGCTCCTCCATCCATGGGATTTTCCAGGCAAGAGTACTGGACTGGGTTGCCATTGCCTTCTCCCTAGATGAAGTACAGGACTCCTGAAATGAAAGCCACCATATATAACGAGAGTTTGTCTAGTCACCAGGATAAGACTTGACAATTAGGATTTGTGGGCAGAGGAGAGCAAGGGTTCAGTTCAACCTCCATGCTGATTAGATCTCTCGGTGGTATGTGAACATCCTAGAATAGAGGGGGCTGGGTGTTATTTATAGAATAGAGAAGAGCTCAAGCTTTAGGGGCCCAGGTCCTGAGCTACAGGATCTTGCTTCAAAAAATTGCAATATAGAAAAGAGAAGACCTTTCCCTACCTTTGAGGAAAGCTGACATCATAGATTCCATAACATACAGTAGCATCAAAGCCCAGGAGCAGGTCAGCACATCCAATGAGGTGGCCAAAGGGAGGCTGGAGACCTGGGGTTGCTGATGTGGAGACCTAAGGGAAGGGTTGGTGGAAGAAATAAGTCACAGGGAACTACAAGCAAGCAGAGATGCTAACAGCTAGCCCACAGTCACTTGGAATGAGAGTTTCCCTGTGATGGTTACAACAGTGTATCAGCAGCTTGGGGATCCAAACTGGCCACTAGGGCCACATAATGGAGAAACACCGGCTAAAACAGTGGAGAGATTAGGGCAGTCAAGTTAAGGGAGGATGGCTCCAATACTCTGGCCACCTGATGCAAAGAACTAACTCATTTGAAAAGACCCTGATGCTGGAAAAGATAGAAGGTGGGAGGAAAATGGCACGACAGAGGATAAGATGGTTGAATGCATCACCGACTCGATGGAAATGAATTTGAGTAAGCTCCGGGAATTGGTGATGCACAAGGAAGCCTGGTTTGCTGCGGTCCATGGGGTCCAAGAGTTGGACATGACTTGAGCAACTGAACTGAACTGAGGGACGCCTGGCATGCTGAAGTCCATGGCTCACAAAGAGTCAGACACAACTTAACCACTGAACAACAATCCCATAAAAGGCAAGTGGAGGGCTGTCCTAGATAGAGCAGAAAGCAAAAGAGTGACCCCTATGGGTGGCAGCTCCCCCAGACACTGCCCCCTACAGGCTGTTGCCTCAGCAGCCCCTCTACCTGCCCCACTGCTGCTCAGATCTGCCAGGCAGCTCCCAGCTCTTTGCTAGTGTCTGAGCAGTAATGTTGAGTGAGAAGGAAGAGTAACGGGTACAGTGGGTGCTGTTTTTGGACTCTGCAGAGGCAGGCTGCTTTTGCAAGAGCTCTAGATTATTGTGCAACTTGCTGGTCTTCTCTGGACCTTGGATTTCTTTACATCTGTGAAACAGAGACACTGACGCTGCCACTAAACTCTCAGGGCTGCAGTGAGGAACCAATGCGATCGTGGGCTGAGGGTGCTCTTTGAACTCTAGTGTGTGTTTAGTGCCATGAACAGCAGCA
>NW_024071042.1:0-8852 GCF_014754425.2 Oryx dammah
TATATATGGAATTTAGAAAGATGGCAATGATGACCCTGTATGCAGGAAAGCAAAAAAGACACAGATGTGTAAAGCAGACTTTTGGACTCAGAGGGAGAGGGAGAGGGTGAGATGATTTGGGAGAATGGCATTGAAACATGTATAATATCATGTAAGAATCGAATTGCCAGTCTATGTCCGATGCAGGATACGGCACACTTGGGGCTGGTACACGGGGATGACCCACAGAGATGTTGTGGGGAGGCGGGTGGGAGGGGGGTTCATGTTTGGGAACGCATGTACACCCGTGGTGGATTCATGTCAATGTATGGCAAAACCAATACAGAATTGTAAAGTAAAATAAATAAATAAATAAATGGAAAAAAAAATACATAGACATTTTAAAAGATAAAATGCCCTCTGTAATTTTACCACTAAGAGAAAATATTATTTAAAATGATTATATTACTTTGCCTTTTTCTAATCATTTAGCATAATTAAGATATCAGTTGTTCTCAAAGTGTGACTCATAAGAGGACCACAGGAGGTCTTCAAGATTCAAGAGTTTTGTGAAGTCAAACATTTTCATGATATTATAATCTTAATAATAATGTGAAGATTTCACTTTTATTATTCAGCATGTTCACATTTGCAAATATAATACAACAAGGGTCAGTTAAACTGCTGTCTTCTTAGCCCGAATTCAAGCAGTGGAACCAATCTATACTAGCAGTCATCATATTCTTCACAGTCATACCCTCAGAGGAAAGGGAAAAAAATGCCATTTTCACTCAAGACTGCCCTTAGGGGATTCCTCAGTGGTCCAGTGGTTAAGAATTCACCTACCAATGCAGCTGGACATGGGTTTGATCCCTGGTCAGGAAAGATCCCACATACTGCAGGACAGCTTAGCTCACAGCCGTAACAGAAGGAACCACTACAATGAGAAGCCCGCACATGGCAACTGCAGAGTAGCCCCAACTCACCGCAACTAGAAAGGCCGTGAGCAACAACAATGACTCAGCACAGTCAAAAAAAAACAAAAAAAAGACTGTCTTTGATGAAGCAGTGCTTTTTATTAATTTTATTAAATCTCAACCTTCAAGTTACATTTTTTAAAAAATGTGTGATGAAACAAAAAATAGGACTAAAGCACTTCTGTGGCACAGCAAAGCACTATGGTTGTCTCAGCAAAAGCACCTGTGCAACTGTTTGAGTTGTGAGCTGAACCAATCACTTCTATCATGGAGTACGATGATTGACAGAAAATGATATATGTTCAGACTTGAGTGTATAATGAAAACTTTTTCAGAAATGGAACACAGTAAAGCTGTCACTTTAAGGGGAAAAAAAGGAACATGTTGCTAATGATTAAAATTCAAGCTTTCAATTGAAAATAAGAATTTTGGAAATCATACAGCCACTACTGTGAGCTTTACAGCTTCAGGGTAGTTAAAGACTTTACTGATGAAACTGGACGTGATTCATTAGCCCTTGGTTTTTTTGGCCTCATGGCATGACTTGTAGAATCTGTTTCTCTAAGAGGAACTGAGCCTGGGCCCCCTCGACAGTGAGAGTGCAGAGTCCTAACCACTGGACCACCAGGGAATTAGCCTTTCTTGAAGGAACTGATTCAGCAACCAAGAAATGACTGGGGAAACTATAGCAAAAGCACTGGTGATCAGCAGGAACTATATTTATCTTAAAAAGTAAGCCTAGGGGGCGGTCCTAAGATGGCGGAGGAATACGAAGGGAAGACCACATTCTCCCTCACAAATTCCTCAAAAGATCATTTCAACGCGGAGCAAACTCCACAAAACAACCTCTGAATGCAGGCAGAGGACATCAGGTAACCAGAAAAGCAGATCATTGTCTTCAAAAACAGGTAGGAAAAAATATAAAAGACGAGAAAAGAGACAAAGGAGGTGGGGAGGGAGCTCCGTCCCGGGAAGGGAGCTCCGTCCCGGGAAGGGAAGCCCGTCCCAGGAAGGGAAGCCCGTCCCAGGAAGGGAATTCTAAGAAGAGAGGTTTCCAAACACAAGGAAACACTCTCCCTGCCGAGTCTGTGGTGAGCCTTGGAAACACAGAGGGCAACATAACAGGAAGGAAAAACAAATAAATAAAACCAACAGATTACAAGCCCAACAGTAACTCCCCCAGCGGAAAAGCCGCGCAGACGCCTGCATCCGCCACTAGCAAGTGGGGGCAGGGCAGGGAAGTGCGGGAGGCGCGGGCTGCCGTGCTCGGTAAGAATCGGGCAGGAATGCCCCACGCGTAACCAGAGCGATCGAACTTGGGCTAGCAAACCAGACTGGGGGATAGCTACCACGCGAAAAGCTGGAACATAAAACGCCGCCAGGACCGCGCACAGAACAAAGGACGGAACGGAAATAGCCGGCTGCAGACCATCCCCCGCCGGGGACAGGCAGCCAGAGCCGTAAGGGCTGGAAAGGGTCAATCGCAGCCCCGGAGAGACTTTACCTAACAAACTACAGGCAGGCTTCTTTGCTGAGACTTCTGGGGGTGCTGGACAGTCACCATCCGCCTCACAGGGAGCGCCAGCAGTACACCCAGAAAACTGAGCAGTAGAGACAGAGAAGGGGACAAGTCGCGGCGACCGCGCTCGCCAAGCTCCTGAGCTGCTCGGACCTGGGAGGGGCGCAGAGCGCAGTCCCAAACAAGTCTGTGCCTCTGAGGGCTACCTGGGCGCCAAACCTGAGCAGCTTGGACCAGGGAGGTGCGCGCAGCCTGGGGCCGGCCTCGGACGTTTCCGGCTGAGCACCGTGGAGCCGGAGTGGTTTGTTCGCCGTGGCGGGGGACAGGGGGGCTGAGACGCTGTGTGCCCACGACAGTGCTATTTGTTTGCAGTATCCCCCACTCCCCACAGCGCGACTGAACTAGTGAGCCTAAAAAAAAAAAAAAAAAAAGTGTCCACCACCGCCCCCCTGTGTCAGGACGGAACTCAGACACTGAAGAGACCAGCAAACAGAAGTCAAACAGAGGGAACCGCCTTGGAAGTGACCCCACACGGCCCATAACATCAGAGAAGGGCCAGATATATCTTCACTATTTTTACAATCATTCCTTATTTTTTTTTTCTTTTTTTTTTCTAACTTTTTTTTTAAATGTTGTCTATTTCTCCTCTAATTTTTAATTTCTATAACCTACTATTACTTTTCAAAAAAAAAAAAAGAAAAGACTACTTTTTTAAGGCAAACACCATATATAGTCTTTGTGTGGTTGTTGTTGGTATTTCTTTTTTAATCTTGTTTTTTTTTTTCTTATTATTTTTTCTTATTATTTTTTTCTTTTTTCCTTCTGCTTCTTCTCTTTAATATTGTATTTTTGAAAATCCAACCTCTACTCTAGGTTTTTTAATCTTTGCTTTTCGGTTTTTGTTGTCAATTTTGTACATTTCAAAACCCAGTTTTACCTGACAGCGAGATTACTGGCTTGACCACTCTCTCCTCCTTTTGGACTCTCCTTTTTCTCCACCAGGGGGCCTCTGTGTCTCTCCCCACCCCCCCACCCATCTCTTCTATATCCAACTGTGATTCTCCGTGTGTTCTAGATGGTGGAGAACACCTAAGGAACTGATTACTGGCTGGACTTGTCTCTCTCCTTTTCATTACTCTCTCTTACCCTCCTGGCCACCTCTGTCTACTTCCTCCTTCTCCTCTTCCCTGTACAACTCCGTGAATACCTCTGAGCGGTCCAGACTATGGAGCGCACATAAGGAAGTGACTATTGACTAGCTTGCTCTCTCCTCTTTTGATCTCACCGCATCTCATTCCAGTCACCTCTAACTACCCCCTCCCTCTTCTCTTCTCCATGTAACCCAGTGAACCTCTCTGGGTGTCCCTCAATGTGGAGAAACCTTTCATCTTTAACCTAGATGTTTTATCATCAGTGCTGTATAGATGGAGAAGTCTAGAAACCACTGTAAAAATAAAACCGAAAACCAGAAGCAGGAGGCTTAAGTCCAAAGCTTGAGAACATCAGAGAACTCCTGAATTCAGGGAACATTAAGCAATAGGAGCTCATCAAACGCCTCCATACCTACACTGAAACAAAGCTCCACCCAAGGGCCAACAAGTTCCAGAACAAGACATATCACACAAATTCTCCAGCAACACAGGAACACACCCCTGAGCTTCAATATACAGGCAGCTCAAAGTTACTCCAAAACTTTAGACGTCTCATAACCCATTACTGGTCACTCCACTGCACTCCAGAGAGAAGAAACCCAGCTCCACCAACCGGACCTCCAACACAAGCCTTCCTAACCAGGAAACCTTGACAAGCCACTGATACAACCCCACCCACAGTGAGGAAGCTCCACAATAAAGAGAACTACACAAATTCCCAGAATATAAAAAGGCCATCCCAAACGCAGCAATATAACCAAGATGAAGAGACAGAGAAATACTCAGCAGGTAAAGGAACAGGAGAAATGCCCACCAAACCAAACAAAAGAGGAAGAGATAGGGAATCTACCTGAGAAAGAATTCCGAATATTGATAGTGAAAATGATCCAAAATCTTGAAATCAAAATGGAATCACAGATAAATACCCTAGAGACAAGGATTGAGAAGATGCAAGAAAGGTTTAACAAGGACCTAGAAGAAATAAAAAAAAGTCAATATACAATGAATAACACAATAAATGAGATCAGAAACACTCTGGAGGCAACAAATAGTAGAATAACGGAGGCAGAAGATAGGATTAGTGAAATAGAAGATAGAATGGTAGAAATAAATGAATCAGAGAGAAAAAAAGAAAAACAAATTAAAAGAAATGAGGACAATCTCAGAGACCTCCAGGACAATATGAAACGCTCCAACATTCGAATTATAGGAGTCCCAGAAGAAGAAGACAAAAAGAAAGACCATGAGAAAATCCTTGAGGAGATAATAGTTGAAAACTTCCCTAAAATGGGGAAGGAAATAATCACCCAAGTCCAAGAAACCCAGAGAGTTCCAAACAGGATAAACCCAAGGCGAAACACCCCAAGACACATATTAATCAAATTAACAAAGATCAAACACAAAGAACAACTATTAAAAGCAGCAAGGGAAAAACAACAAATAACACACAAGGGGATTCCCATAAGGATAACAGCTGATCTCTCAATAGAAACTCTTCAGGCCAGGAGGGAATGGCAAGACATACTTAAAGTGATGAAAGAAAATAACCTACAGCCCAGATTACTATACCCAGCAAGGATCTCATTCAAATACGAAGGAGAAATCAAAAGCTTTACAGACAAGCAAAAGCTGAGAGAATTCAGCACCACCAAACCAGCTCTCCAACAAATTCTAAAGGATATTCTCTAGAAAGGAAACACAAAAAGGGAGTATAAACCTGAACCCAAAATAATAAAGTAAATGGCAACGGGATCATACTTATCAATAATTACCTTAAACGTAAATGGATTGAATGCCCCAACCAAAAGGCAAAGACTGGCTGAATGGATACAAAAACAAGAACCCTCTATATGCTGCTTACAAGAGACCCACCTCAAAACAAGGGACACATACAGACTGAAAGTGAAGGGTTGGAAAAAGATATTCCATGCAAATAGAGACGAAAAGAAAGCAGGAGTGGCAATACTCATATCCGATAAAATAGACTTTAAAACAAAGGCTGTGAAAAGAGACAAAGAAGGCCACTACATAATGATCAAAGGATCAATCCAAGAAGAAGATATAACAATTATAAATATATATGCACCCAATATAGGAGCACTGCAATATGTAGGACAAATGCTAACAAGTATGAAAGGGGAAATTAACAACAACACAATAATAGTGGGAGACTTTAATACCCCACTCACACCTATGGACAGATCAACTAAACAGAAAATTAACAAAGAAACGCAAACTTTAAATGATACATTAGACCAGTTAGACCTAATTGATATCTATAGGACATTTCACCCCAAAACAATGAATTTCACCTTTTTCTCAAGTGCTCATGGAACCTTCTCCAGGATAGATCACATCCTGGGCCATAAATATAACCTTGATAAATTCAAAAAAATCGAAATCATTCCAAGCATCTTTTCTGACCATAATGCACTAAGATTAGATCTCAATTACAGGAGGAAACCTATTAAAAATTCCAACATATGGAGGCTGAACAACACGCTTCTGAATAACCAACAAATCACAGAAGAAATCAAAAAAGAAATCAAAATATGCATAGAAACTAATGAAAATGAAAACACAACAACCCAAAACCTGTGGGACACTATAAAAGCAGTGCTAAGAGGAAAGTTCATAGCAATACAGGCATACCTCAAGAAACAAGAAAAAAGTCAAATAAATAACCTAACTCTACACCTAAAGCAACTAGAAAAGGAAGAATTAGAGAACCCCAGAGTTAGCAGAAGGAAAGAAATCTTAAAAATTAGGGCAGAAATAAATGCAAAAGAAACAAAAGAGACCATAGCAAAAATCAACAAAGCCAAAAGCTGGTTCTTTGAAAGGATAAATAAAATTGACAGACCATTAACCAGACTCATCAAGAAGCAAAGAGAGAAAAATCAAATCAATAAAATTAGAAATGAAAATGGAGAGATCACAACAGACAACACAGAAATACAAAGGATCATAAGAGACTACTATCAGCAATTATATGCCAATAAAATGGACAATCTGGAAGAAATGGACAAATTCTTAGAAAAGTACAATTTTCCAAAACTGAACCAGGAAGAAATAGATAATCTTAACAGACCCATCACAAGCACGGAAATTGAAACTGTAATCAGAAATCTTCCAGCAAACAAAAGCCCAGGTCCAGACAGCTTCACAGCTGAATTCTACCAAAAATTTCGAGAAGAGTTAACACCTATCCTACTCAAACTCTTCCAGAAAATTGCAGAAGAAAGGAAACTTCCAAACTCATTCTATGAGGCCACCATCACCCTAGTACCAAAACCTGACAAAGATACTACAAAAAAAGAAAACTACAGGCCAATATCACTGATGAACATAGATGCAAAAATCCTCAACAAAATTCTAGCAATCAGAATCCAACAACACATTAAAAAGATTGTACACCATGACCAAGTGGGCTTTATCCCAGGGATGCAAGGATTCTTCAACATCCGCAAATCAATCAATGTAATTCACCACATTAACAAATTGAAAAATAAAAGCCATATGATTATCTCAATAGATGCAGAGAAGGCCTTTGACAAAATTCAACATCCATTTATGATAAAAACTCTCCAGAAAGCAGGAATAGAAGGAACATACCTCAACATAATAAAAGCTATATATGACAAACCCACAGCAAACATTATCCTCAATGGTGAAAAATTGAAAGCATTTCCCCTAAAGTCAGGAACAAGACAAGGGTGCCCACTTTCACCACTACTATTCAACATAGTTCTGGAAGTTTTAGCCACAGCAATCAGAGCAGAAAAAGAAATAAAAGGAATCCAAATTGGAAAAGAAGAAGTAAAACTCTCACTGTTTGCAGATGACATGATCCTCTACATAGAAAACCCTAAAGACTCTACCAGAAAATTACTAGAGCTAATTAATGATTATAGTAAAGTTGCAGGATATAAAATCAACACACAGAAATCCCTTGCATTCCTATACACTAACAATGAGAAAGTAGAAGAAGAAATTAAGGAAACAATTCCATTCACCATTGCAAGAAAAAGAATAAAATACTTAGGAATATATCTACCTAAAGAAACTAAAGACCTATATATAGAAAACTATAAAACACTGATGAAAGAAATCAAAGAGGACACTAATAGATGGAGAAATATACCATGCTCATGGATCGGAAGAATCAATATAGTGAAAATGAGTATACTACCCAAAGCAATTTACAAATTCAATGCAATCCCTATCAAGCTTCCAGCGATATTTTTCACAGAACTAGAACAAATAATTTCAAGATTTGTATGGAAATACAAAAAACCTCGAATAGCCAAAGCAATCTTGAGAAAGAAGAATGGAACTGGAGGAATCAACCTGCCTGACTTCAGGCTCTACTACAAAGCCACAGTCATCAAGACAGTATGGTATTGGCACAAAGACAGAAATATAGATCAATGGAACAAAATAGAAAGCCCAGAGATAAATCCACACACATATGGACACCTTATCTTTGACAAAGGAGGCAAGAATATACAATGGAGTAAAGACAATCTCTTTAACAAGTGGTGCTGGGAAAACTGGTCAACCACTTGTAAAAGAATGAAACTAGATCACTTTCTAACACCACACACAAAGATAAACTCAAAATGGATTAAAGATCTAAATGTAAGACCAGAAATTATAAAACTCCTAGAGGAGAACATAGGCAAAACACTCTCCGTCATAAACCACAGCAGGATCCTCTATGATCCACCTCCCAGAATTCTGGAAATAAAAGCAAAAATAAACCAATGGGACCTAATTAAAATTAAAAGCTTCTGCACAACAAAGGAAAATATAAGCAAAGTGAAAAGACAGGCTTCGGAATGGGAGAAAATAATAGCAAATGAAGCAACTGACAAACAACTAATCTCAAAAATATACAAGCAACTCCTGCAGCTCAATTCCAGAAAAATAAACGACCCAATCAAAAAATGGGCCAAAGAACTAAATAGACATTTCTCCAAAGAAGACATATGGATGGCTAACAAACACATGAAAAGATGCTCAACATCACTCATTATTAGAGAAATGCAAATCAAAACCACAATGAGGTACCACTTCACACCAGTCAGAATGTCTGCGATCCAAAAATCTGCAAGCAATAAATGCTGGAGAGGGTGCGGAGAGAAGGGAACCCTCCTACAGTGTTGGTGGGAATGCAAACTAGTACAGCCACTATGGAGAACAGTGTGGAGATTCCTTAAAAAA